>NW_027507758.1:8171615-8310349 GCF_037356315.1 Lithobates pipiens | reverse complement strand
GCCCTGTGAGTATCACATGGGGTACTATACCCTCTTTGCCGCTTCCAAAATTTATAGCTACATTAGTCCAATTAGTCATTTTTAGTCATTGCAGTGATAGACTGACATGCTTGCTCCTGGTGAGTGACATAAAGTTACGAAACGCGTTGAGACAACACAACTATGTATATCCATGCCTCATCTATCCATTACCTTTCAACATGGATTTATATATGTTGAGTCCCAATATTTATCATGTGTTATCTTTGTTAACAGAACTATTATGAACTGTATATTTTATCCAGTATATATTTTCCTTCTTTAACCACTTGACCACTGGGCACTTAAACACCCTTAATAACCAGACCAATTTTCAGCTTTCGGTGCTCTCGCATTTTGAATGACAATTACTCAGTTATGCAACACTGGACCTATATGAAATTTTTGTCCTTTTTTTCACACAAATAGAGCTTTCTTTTGGTGGTATTTAATCACCGCTGGGTTTTTTATTTTTTGTGCTATAAAGGAAAAAATACCGAAAATTCTGTAAAAAATGAATTTTTCTTTGTTTCTGTTAGAAAATTTAGCAGATTAGTAATTTTTTCTTCATAAATTTTGGCCAAAATTTATACTACTACATATCTTTGGTAAAAATAAGTACAAATTGGTGGATATTATTTGGTCTTTGTGAAAGTTATAGAGTCCACAAGCTATGGTGCCAATATCTGAAAATTGATCACACCTGAAGTACTGACGGCCTATTTCAATTCTTGAGACCCTAACATGCCAGAAAAGTACAAATACCCCCCCAAATTACCACTTTTTGGAAAGAAGACATTCCAAGGTATTTAGTAAGAGGCATGATGAGTTTTTTGAAGTTGTCATTTTTTCCCACAATTCTTTGCAAAATCAAGATTCTTTTTACTTTTTTTTTTTTTTTCACAAAATTGTCATATTATCAGGTTATTTCTCACACACAGCATATGCATACCACAAATTACACCCCAAAACACATTCTGCTATTACTCCCGAGTATGGCGATACCACATGTGTGAGACTTTTACACAGTGTGGCCACATACAGAGGCCCAACATGCAGGGAGCGCCATCAGGTGTTCTGGAGCACCCAGGACAATTCTGACATTTCTCTCCTACATGTAAAAATCATCATTTATTTGCTAGAAAATTACATAGAACTCCAAAACATTATATATGTTTTTTTAGCAAACACCCTGGAGAATACAATGGTGGTCTTTGCAACTTTTTATCTCGCACGGTATTTGCGCAGTAATTTTTCGAATGCTTTTTTTTGGAAAAAAAAACAGTTTTGGGCTTAAAAAAAAAAAAAAACAGTAAAGTTAGCCCAATTTTTCCATAATGTGAAAGATGAAGTTACGCTGAGTAAATAGATACCCAATATGTCACTCTTCAAAATTGCACACGCTCGTGGAATGGCGCCAAACGTCGCTACTTAAAAATCCCCATAGGCGACAATTAAATTTTTTTTTTACTGGTTATATGTTTTGAGTTACAGAGGAGGTCTAGGGCTAGAATTATTGCTCTCGCTCTAACGTTCGCAGCGATACCTCACATGTGTGGTTTGAACACCGTTTTCATATGTGGGCGGGACTTACGTATGCGTTCGCTTCTGCATGCGAGCACATGGGGACAGGGGCGCTTTAAAAAAAAAAACATTTTTTTTATTGTTCATTTTACTTTATTTATTTTAGTTTGACATTTTTTTCCCCAAAAATAATTTTTTTGATCACTTTTATTCCTATTACAAGGAATGTAAACATCCCTTGTAATAGGAATATGGCATGACAGGTCCTCTTTACAGTGAGATGTGAAGCCTGAAAAAAAAAAAAAAAAGATTCTGTCTTTGATCGTATTAGCGATTCGATAGAAGCACCGGAGGGCGGCGGGAGGGGGGGGGGGATGTCTATGGCTGGGTATTGCAGGGTATCACCGACTATGGCTGGGTATCTCAGAGTATGGCGTTGCAGAGTATTGCATTGCAGGGTATTGGCGGGTGTTGCAGAGCATTGCAGAGTGTTGCAGGGTATTGGCGGGTGTTGCAGAGCATTGCAGAGTGTTGCAGGGTATTGGCGGGTGTTGCAGAGCATTGCAGAGTGTTGCAGGGTATTGGCGGGTGTTGCAGGGTATTGCAGAGTGTTGCAGGGTATTGCAGAGTGTTGCAGGGTATTGCAAAGCGTTGCAGAGTGTTGCAGAGTATTGCAGAGTGTTGCAGGGTATTGCAGAGTGTTGCAGGGTATTGCGGAGTGTTGCAGGGCATTGCGGAGTGTTGCAGGGCATTGCGGAGTGTTGCAGGGCGTTGCGGAGTGTTGCAGGGCGTTGCGGAGTGTTGCAGGGCGTTGCGGAGTGTTGCAGGGCGTTGCGGAGTGTTGCAGGGCGTTGCGGAGTGTTGCAGGGCGTTGCGGGGTATTGCAAGGTGTTGCAGGGTATTGCAAGGTGTTGCAGAGTGTTGCAGGGTATTGCAGTGTTGCAGGGTATTGCGGAGTGTTGCAGGGTATTGCGGAGTGTTGCAGGGTATTGCGGAGTGTTGCAAGGTGTTGCGGAGTGTTGCAAGGTGTTGCGGAGTGTTGCAGGGTATTGCGGAGTGTTGCAGGGTATTGCGGAGTGTTGCAAGGTGTTGCGGAGTGTTGCAAGGTGTTGCGGAGCGTTGCAGGGTATTGCGGAGCGTTGCAGGGTATTGCGGAGCGTTGCAGGGTATTGCAGAGCGTTGCAGGGCAATGCAGAGTGTTGCAGGGTAATGCAGAGTGCTGCAGGGTAATGCAGAGTGCTGCAGGGTAATGCAGAGTGCTGCAGGGTAATGCAGAGTGCTGCAGGGTAATGCAGAGTGCTGCAGGGTAATGCAGAGTGTTGCAGGGTGATGCAGAGTAATGGGGGTATTGCAGAGTAATGGGGGTATTGCAGAATAATGCAGAGTGTTGCAGGGTATTGCAGAGTAATGCAGAGTAATGGCAGGGTATTGCAGAGTGTTGGCAGGGAATTGAGGGGTTAATTTTCGGTGCGCAGCGATGTGGGCACTGCAGATGCAGCCCACATCGCTGCTGACACCGATCTCTTCCCCCTCCGCTGTACCGATCGGTACAGAGAGGGGGAGGGAGGAACCGGCGTCATAACATGACGCCGGCTTGTTTACAAGTGATCACTCCGTCATTTGATGGAGCGATCACGTGGTAAACGGCCGCGATGAGCGGCCGTTTACCATGATTCGTGATGCGCCGGGTCCTGTGGACCCGGCGGTCACGGATGCTCTCGAGTGCGTGCCCCAGGGGGCGCGCGAGAGCAGAATTCTGGGAGGCCGTTAATTAACGGCCTCTCAGAGTTAAACAACCGCCCTGAAGCCGTTAATCGGCAATGGGCGGTTGTTAAGTGGTTAATGTAAGAGATTAGAGGATTTTTTTAGATCTTACAGGTATCACATTATATGTATTATATATATATATATATATATATATATATATATATATATGAAATTTATTGAAATATTTACAGTGCCTTGCGAAAGTATTCGGCCCCCTTGAACTTTTCAACCTTTTGCCACATTTCAGGCTTCAAACATAAAGATATAAAATTTTTATTTTTTGTGAAGAATCACCAACAAGTGGGACACAATTGTGAAGTGGAATGAAATCTGTTGGATTTTTTTAACTTTTTTAACTAATAAAAAAATGAAAAGTGGGGCGTGCAAAATGATTGGGCCCCCTTGCGTTAATACTTTGTAGAGCCACCTTTTGCTGCGATTACAGCTGCAAGTCGCTTGGGGTGTCTCTATCAGTTTTGCACATCGAGAGACTGAAATTCTTGCCCATTCTTCCTTGCAAAACAGCTGGAGCTCAGTGAGGTTGGATGGAGAGCGTTTGTGAACAGCAGTTTTCAGCTCTTTCCACAGATTCTCGATTGGATTCAGATCTGGACTTTGACTTGGCCATTCTAACACCTGGATACGTTTATTTGTGAACCATTCCTTTGTAGATTTTGCTGTATGTTTGGGATCATTGTCTTGTTGGAAGATAAATCTCCGTCCCAGTTTCAGGTCTTTTGCAGACTCCAACAGGTTTTCATCCAGAATGGTCCTGTATTTGGCTGCATCCATCTTCCCCTCAATTTTAACCATCTTCCCTGTCCCTGCTGAAGAAAAGCAGGCCCAAACCATGATGCTGCCACCACCATGTGTGACAGCGGGGATGGTGTGTTGAGGGTGATGAGCTGTGTTGCTTTTACGCCAAACATATCATTTTGCATTGTGGGCAAAAAGTTGGATTTTGGTTTCATCTGACCAGAGCACCTTCTTCCACATGTTTGGTGTGTCTCCCAGGTGGCTTGTGGCAAACTTTAGACGAGACTTTTTATGGATATCTTTGAGAAATGGCTTTCTTCTTGCCACTCTTCCATAAAGGCCAGATTTGTGCAGTGTATGACTGATTGTTGTCCTATGGACAGACTCTCCCACCTCAGCTGTAGTTCTCTGCAGTTCATCCAGAGTGATCATGGGCCTCTTGGCTGCATCTCTGATCAGTCTTCTCCTTGTCTGAGCTGAAAGTTTAGAGGGATGGCCAGGTCTTGGTAGATTTGCAGTGGTCTGATACTCCTTCCATTTCAAAATGATCGCTTGCACAGTGCTCCTTGGGATGTTTAAAGCTTGGGAAATCTTTTTGTATCCAAATCCGGCTTTAAACTTCTCCACAACAGTATTACGGACCTGCCTGGTGTGTTCCTTGGTCTTCATGATGCTCTCTGCGCTTTCAACAGAACCCTGAGACTATCACAGAGCAGGTGCATTTATACAGAGACTTGATTACACACAGGTGGATTCTATTTATCACCATCAGTCATTTAGGACAACATTGGATCATTCAGAGATCCTCACTGAACTTCTGGAGTGAGTTTGCTGCACTGAAAGTAAAGGGGCCGAATAATTTTGCACGCACCACTTTTCAGTTTTTTATTTGCTAAAAAAGTTTAAAATATCCAATAGATTTCGTTCCACTTCACAATTGTGTCCCACTTGTTGGTGATTCTTCACAAAAAATTAAAATTTTATATCTTTATGTTTGAAGCCTGAAATGTGGCAAAAGGTTGAAAAGTTCAAGGGGGCCGAATACTTTCTCAAGGCACTGTATATGTGATAGTGTATTATGAATTACCAGTATATGTTTCGGATATACAGCGGTACCTTGGATTACGAGCATAATCTGCTCCAGGAGAATGCTTGTAATCCAAAGGACTCTAGGGGGCCCCGGCCACTGGTGTTCCTACTCTCTTCTCTCTGTGGCAAGCAACTAAGTCTCGGCATCAGCAGGCAGCCGCTGCTTCATTCGCACATAGTGTCAGAGGGGCAGCGCCGGCGGAGGTCTGTGTCCTGACTCCCGAATGAATGAGAGCAAGCAAACATTTACTGATCACCACTGGTAGGCTGCATTAATGAGCACTGGTAGGCTGCATTGATGGGTGCTGGTGAGGCTGCATTGATGGGTGCTGGTAGGCTGCATTGATGGATGCTGGTGAGGCTGCATTGATGGATGCTGGTGAGGCTGCATTGATGGGCGCTGGTAGGCTGCTTTGATGAGCGCTAGTGAGGCTGCATTGATGGGTGCTGTTAGGCTGCATTGATGGGCACTGGTAGGTTGCATTGATGAGTGCTGGTAGGCTGCATTGATGGGCGCTGGTACGCTGCATTGATGGGTGCTGGTAGGCTGCATTGATGGGCGCTGGTAGGCTGCATTGATGGGCACTGGTAGGCTGCATTGATGGGCACTGTTAGGCTGCATTGATGAGTGCTGGTAGGCTGCATTGATGGGCGCTGGTAGGCTGCATTGATGAGTGCTGGTAGGCTGCATTGATGGGCACTGGTAGGCTGCATTGATGGATTCTGGTAGGCTGCAATGATGGGCGCTGGTAGGTTGCATTGATGGGCGCTGGTTGGCTGCATTGATGAGTGCTGGTGAGGCTGCATTGATGGGCACTGGTAGGCTGCGTTGATGGGCGCTGGTAGGCTGCATTGATGAGTGCTGGTGAGGCTGCATTGATGGGCGCTGGTTGGCTGCATTGATGAGTGCTGGTGAGGCTGCATTGATGGGCACTGGTAGGCTGCATTGATGAGCGCTTCATTAAAAAGGTGGGGTTTACATGGGCAGGGCAAAGGGGGTGGAGCCAAGGGGGAGGTGGCAAAATTAGGTTTCGCCTAGGGTGTCAAAAATCCTTGCACCAGCCCTGGAACCCAGGGCTCAGGTAAGTAAAACGGGGGGGCTGGGGGGCCGGTGACTTCCAGGTGTTTTTTCACCTTTAATGCATAGGATGTATTAAGGTGAAATAACACAAAGGTTTGCAACCCCTTTAAGTCGTGGTTCTGGGCGCGGTCTGGAATCACATAAACAACATTTTTATATTCATACAACCAGATTAAAAGGGAAACAAATGTATTTGTATACATTCTTGTATTTAAAGCCCCGTCAGCGGTTCCACATCCGATATTCCTTGCAGAAAAGATATCAATTAAGCGCCGTGTTTTCGGCGGCGTTTCTCATAACAGAAACCAATAACCAGCAAGTCCGGAGTTTTCATAATCTCCCTTTCTCATCCTCTCTCTATCTCTCTTTGCCAGCGGCACAATATGTGATGATCGAGTTATCCGGTTACTCTGTGAAACGGGCAACCTAAAGCATTTCTATATCATTTCCGAGAATCAGATTAATGACTGGAGTCTGCCGGATTTGCCGCTGGGTAGCGGAGACGTGGCCATATATTACGGGGCCCGAGCAAAGAAAAGAACGGTGAGTTGGATGGCGGCGCGCGCCATTTCCGATTTCTGGGGCGCCGGCCGGAATCGCTGATCGCTCCGCTCTTGGCCCAGGACTGATAAGCAATGGCAAAGATTTAAATTAACCCGATTTGGTGTTTCTGGAGACCGGTCTTCCTGTTTTATAGTCAAATTTAAACCTCTATAGCAGTGGTCACCAACCTTTTTGGCAACGGGGACTGGCTGCATTGAAGAAAATTGTGCCAAGGCCCAGCGAGGGAGGGGGGGTAAGCGAATTTCATAGGCAATTTATCAGGGCAATAGCTGGTGTTCTGCTGTTGGTACATCAATCACCATGGCACCGTGGTTGGTATGGTGTCAGAATGATTGAAGCGCATTATTTCTTATATTACTTTGTAATATAAATGAAATAGTTAAACTCCCCATAATGCAGAATCAGTGGGAGCCCTGAGTGTGTCACTTTCCACGTCGCCTGCTACCGGATGAGGAATGTCACTTTCCATGTCGCCTGCTACCGGATGAGGAATGTCACTTGCCACGCTGCCTGCCACCAGAGGAGAAATGCCCCTTGCCACGCTGCCTGCCACCAGATGAGGAATGCCACTTGTCACGCTGCCTGCTACCATATGAGGAATGCCACTTGCCACACTTGCCTGCCACCAGATGAGGAATGCCACTTGCCATGCTTGCCTGCCACCAGATGAGGAATGCCACTTGCCACGTTGTCTGCCACCAGTTGAGGAATGCCATCTGCCACGTCACCTGCCTGTGCCACCAGATGAGGAATGCCACTTGCCACATCACCTACCTGTGCCACCAGATGAGGAATGCCACTTGCCACGCTGCCTGCCACCAGTTGCGGAATGCCACATCACCTGCCTGTGCCACCAGATGAGCAAGGCCACTTGCCACATCACCTGTCAGTGTCACCAGATGAGGATTGCCACTGCATTGGTGACACTGGTTCAGTGGTCTTTCTTGAGTGAGGGCAGGAGAATGCCATTTGCTACGTCACCTGCCTGTGCCACCAGATGAGGAACGCCACTTGCCACGCTTGCCTGCCACCAGATGAGGAATGCCACTTGCCACGCTGCCTGCCACCAGTTGAGGAATGCCACTTGCCACGCTGCCTGCCACCAGTTGAGGAATGCCACTTGCTACATCACCTGCCTGTCACCAATTGAGGAATGCCCCTTGCCACATCACCTGCCTGTGCCACCAGATGAGGAATGCCACTTGCCACGTCACCTGCCTGTGCCACCAGATGAGGAATGCCACTTGCCACGCTGCCTGCCACCAGTTGAGGAATGCCACTTGCCACATCACCTGCCTGTCCACCAGATGAGTAATGCCACTTGCCACATCACCTGCCAGTGCCACCAGATGAGGATTGTCACTGCATTGGTGACACTGGTTCAGTGGTCTTTCTTGAGTGAGGGCAGGAGAATGCCATTTGCCATGTCACCTGCCTGTGCCACCAGATGAGGATTGTCACTGCATTGGTGACACTGGTTCAGTGGTCTTTCTTGAGTGAGGGCAGGAGAGATGCGGGGAGGGCATTGAGAGATGA
Source organism: Lithobates pipiens (assembly GCF_037356315.1). Lineage (NCBI taxonomy): Eukaryota > Metazoa > Chordata > Amphibia > Anura > Ranidae > Lithobates > Lithobates pipiens. Next base: position 8,302,014 of record NW_027507758.1, on the reverse strand, counting down.
TGTCATCTCTCTGCTCCCCACCGTACCACCGACATTCCACACGTTGTGAGGGCAGAAGAGCGGTGATGCCCACCCGCTTTCCTCTCTGATCCACCGGTGCCTTACAGCCCGCCGCAGCCCAGCTGCAAAGACGCTATGGCCCGGGGGTCGATGACCCCTGCTTTACAGGATCGGTCCGGGGAATCTATAAATACACCCTTCAGTTCACTCTTCAGGAAACGTTTATCGTTATGGTGGCAATAATCTCCTAAATCTGTGTTTAGATGTAACCCCCTCAGAAGAGCTGAAAGATGATATCAGGCTTGTGGCGGTAATTTAGACATGTGCGGTTCCTTTTGTTCCGAATTAAAATTCGGATGAATTTTAGTTTTTTAGAAATTCGGATGTATGTAAATTTCTGAATTACAATAGAACTGAATTTAAAAGAATCCGAAATAACAAAAAAAAAAATAAAAATTGGATGAAATTCCAATTAGAATCGTTTTAGAATACTTTTTCAAATTCGCATAGTTTTCCAATTTCCAAAGAGAATTAAATAGAATAGAAAATAAAGGAATAGAATATAAAAAAAAAAATAGAAGGGTATTTAACCACTTACCGACCAGCCGCCGCAGTTGTACTGTTGCAGAATGGCACGGCTGGGTGAAAGGACTTTATGCCACGTCGCTTCGCCCTGTGGCCACTAGGGGCACGTGCCCCCTGCTCGTCCGACGAGCCTATGCATGTGCCCGGCAGTTCGCGATCGCCGTCGGGCTCCCGCAAACGCTCAAGACCCACTGAGAATCGGGATCGGTGTGTGTAAAGACAGTTTCCGGTTCTCCAAGGGGAGAAGAGACTGATCGTCTGTTCATACAGAGTATGAACAGCGATCTCTCTCTTCCCCTACACAGTCCTCTCCCCCCTTCAGTTAGAACACAGAGGGGGAACACACTTAACCGCTTGATCGCCCCCTAGTGTTAACCCCTTCCCTGCCAGTGACATTTTTACAGTAATCAGTGCATTTTTATAGCACTGATCTCTGTACAAATTACAGTGGTCCCAAAAATGTGTCAAAACTGTCCGACGTGTCTGCCATAATATCGCAGTCCCGATAAAAATCGCAGATCACTGCCATTACTAGTAAAAAAATTAAATAAAATCTCCCCCTACCCTACACAGTCCCCTCCCCCCTTCAGTTAGAACACAGAGAGGGAAGACACTTAACCACTTGATCGCCCCCTAGTGTTAACCCCTTCCCTGCCAGTGACATTTTTACAGTAATCAGTGCATTTTTATAGCACTGATCTCTGTACAAATGACAGTGGTCCCAAAAATGTGTCAAAATTGTCCGACGTGTCTGCCATAATATCGCAGTCCCAATAAAAATCGCAGATGGCTGCCATTACTAGTAAAAAAAAAAAGAAATAATAATAATAAAAATGCCATAAAACTATCCCCTATTTTGTAGACGCTATAACTTTTGCGCAAACCAATCAATATACACTTATTGTAATTTTTTTTACCAAAAATATGTAGAAGAATACGTATTGGCCTAAACTGAGAAAAAAAAAACATTTTTTATATATTTTTGGGGGATATTTATTATAGCAAAATTAAAAAAATATTGTGTTTTTTTCAAAATTTCGCTCTTTTTTTGTTTATAGCGCACGTTGTACTACTCTTTTGCCTTTAAACTGCTCATGGCCTCTACCTGGACCTGACTACTCTTTTGCCTACCCATGGCCTCTGGCTACTACTTTCTTGGCTACCACCTGTCCTTGACCTCTGCCTGGACTTGACTACATTCTTGCCTGCCACCTGCTTATGGCCTCTGCCTGCACCAGACTACTCTCTTGCCTGCCACCTGCTTATGGCCTCTGCCCGCACCAGACTACTCTCTTGTCTGCAGCCTGCCTATGGACTCTGCCTGAACCTGACTACTCTCTTTCTTGCCACCATCAAAGGATCTCTTTCTGGACCTTATTCCTCTCTTGCCTGTCACTTACCTATGGAGTTTGCCTGGACTTGACCACTTTCTTACCTGCTATTTGTCCTTGACCTCTACCTGGACCTGACTACTGTCTTGCCTGCCACCAGCCTGTGACCTCTGCCTGGACCTGCTTACTCCCTTGCCTGCCCATGGCCTCTACCTGGACCTGACTACTCTTTTGCCTACCCATGGCCTCTGGCTACTACTTTCTTGGCTACCACCTGTCCTTGACCTCTGCCTGGACCTGACTACATTCTTGCCTGCCACCTACTTATGGCCTCTGCCTGCACCAGACTACTCTCTTGTCTGCAGCCTGCCTATGGACTCTGCCTGAACCTGACTATTCTCTTTCTTGCCACCATCAAAGGATCTCTTTCTGGACCTTATTCCTCTCTTGCCTGTCACTTACCTATGGACTTTTCCTGGACTTGACCACTTTCTTACCTGCTGCCTGTCCTTGACCTCTACCTGACTACTGTCTTGCTTGCAACCTGCTCAAAGCCTCTGCATGGACCTGACTACTCCCTTGCCTGCCACCAGCCTGTGACCTCTGCCTGGACCTGCTTACTCCCTTGCCTGTCCATGGCCTCTACCTGGACCTGACTTTTTTTTTTGTCTGCTGCCTACACCCAACCTGTACCTGGACCAGGACTACTCTCTTGCCTGCAACCCTCCCATGGCCTCTGCCTGGACCGGATTAGTTTCCTGCCTGCTACCTGCCACTACCTCTGCATTTCTTGACATGCATTGCACTTCTATGTATTCCTTGCTGCAAAGGCCAGTTATAGGTTGGGATGGCTGCCATTTGTGAGGAGGGGCACCGGATACCTTTGCTGCCATTGTGCTATTGTTGGGTGTCCAATGAGTTATTTTACCTTTAAGAAAGGGTGGGCTCCCTCCAGGCATACCTGCCATTAATCTGTCCATTATTGTATATGTGCTACAACTCAGGAGACTCTCAAAATTTAAGTAGGACAAGCAGTACACTGGGGTGCCGTAATGTGGTCGCTGCAGCTTACACATGTACAGTATTTACAAATGTGTGCTAACTAAACCCCTTGTTTGTAACATGAACTGTTAGACAGGACAATTTGGGTTGTTGCAGGCTGGCTGGGAAGTGGGCTGGGATTATGAGTTTGTTTTTTCTTGACATGTGTCACCTTCCCATGTGCTCCTTGTTGCAAAGGCCAGTTATAGGTTGGAGTCAGTGGTTGACTTTTTGTTGTACCACAACCTCTGCATGGACCTGACTACTCTCTTGCCTGCCACCTGCCCGTGGTCTCTGCCTGGACCTGACTACTCCCTTGCCTGCCACCTGCCTGTGGTCTCTGCCTGGACCTGACTACTCCCTTGCCTGCCACCTGCCCGTGGTCTCTGCATGGACCTGACTACTCTCTTGCCTGCCACCTGCCTGTGGTCTCTGCCTGGACCTGACTACTCCCTTGCCTGCCACCTGCCTGTGGTCTCTGCCTGGACCTGACTACTCCCTTGCCTGCCACCTGCCCGTGGTCTCTGCATGGACCTGACTACTCTCTTGCCTGCCACCTGCCCGTGGTCTCTGCATGGACCTGACTACTCTCTTGCCTGCCACCTGCCTGTGGTCTCTGCCTGGACCTGACTACTCCCTTGCCTGCCACCTGCCCGTGGTCTCTGCCTGGACCTGACTACTCCCTTGCCTGCCACCTGTCTGTGGTCTCTGCATGGACCTGACTACTCCCTTGCCTGCCACCTGCCTGTGGTCTCTGCCTGGACCTGACTACTCCCTTGCCTGCCACCTGCCCGTGGTCTCTGCCTGGACCTGACTACTCCCTTGCCTGCCACCTGCCTGTGGTCTCTGCCTGGACCTGACTACTCTTGCCTGCCACCTGCCCGTGGTCTCTGCCTGGACCTGACTACTCTCTTGCCTGCCACCTGCCTGTGGTCTCTGCCTGGACCTGACTACTCTCTTGCCTGCCACCTGCCTGTGGTCTCTGCCTGGACCTGACTACTCCCTTGCCTGCCACCTGCCCGTGGTCTCTGCATGGACCTGACTACTCTCTTGCCTGCCACCTGCCCATGGTCTCTGCCTGGACCTGACTACTCCTTTGCCTGCCACCTGCATGTGGTCTCTGCCTGGACCTGACTACTCCCTTGCCTGCCACCTGCCTGTGGTCTCTGCCTGGACCTGACTACTCCCATGCCTGCCACCTGCCTGTGGTCTCTGCCTGGACCTGACTACTCCCTTGCCTGCCACCTGCCTGTGGCCTCTGCCTGGACCTGACTACTCCCTTGCCTGCCACTTGCCTATGACATCTGCCTGGTCTTGACTACGCTCTTTCCTTCTGTTTACCCATAACCTCTGCCTGGACCTGTCTATGTTTCAGCATATAATTTTGTGTGCAGTCTCCGTACTGTAGTTGTTCTCCTCCATCTCCCCCCCTTCCCCCAAGCCTGGCAGGAGCTTGCAAAGAAGAAATCCAGCATCCTTAGGGCTCATCTCCATCCTCAGGAGCTCTGATGGTGATGTCGATTCGGCACCTCGGGTGAGCCCAAGTTACCTGCTAGAGGGCACCAATAAAGTATCCTTCTGATCCAGTGCAGTCATTCAGTACGACTGGAGTGTGTGTGCTGCCAGGTTTACCATATTGACAGCATCGGCCTGTGCCCAGGGCTACAGGGTTAGAGGGACAATGCCCACAACTTTCTGCTGGCAGCTTAGGTCTCTGCAGTGCACTCTTTCTCTAATCAAAAAAGCCTAAGAAGCCTGCTGGATATTCAACCTGAGCTGATCAACAGGTCTGTGTGTGTGTGTGTGTGTGTGTGTGTGTGTGTGTGTGTGTGTGTGGGGGGGGGGGCAATTTTGTCCTCTATGCCATGTGTGTGCTCTGTGTGCATGTGCACTATGTACTATGCATTATTGTATGTGCTCTGTGTCATATGTGTGCTCCATGTGAGTATGCCTACTACTTCGCTGCATAAACTGTTCACTATGATATCCTGTGATCTCCTCTCCTGTACATACTGCCCACTGTCACATTCCGCAATCTCCTCTCCTGTACATACTGCCCACTGTCATACTCCGCAATCTCCTCTCCTGTTCATACTGCCCACTGTCATACTCCGCAATCTCCTCTCCTGTACATACTGCCCACTGTCATACTCCGCAATCTCCTCTCCTGCACATACTGCCCACTGTCATACTCCGCAATCTCCTCTCCTGTACATACTGCCCACTGTCATACTCCGCAATCTCCTCTCCTGTACATACTGCCCACTGTCATACTCCACAATCTCCTCTCCTGCACATACTGCCCACTGTCATACTGGGCAATCTCCTCTCCTGTTCATACTGCCCACTGTCATACTCCGCAATCTCCTCTCCTGCACATACTGCCCACTGTCATACTGGGCAATCTCCTCTCCTGCACATACTGCCCACTGTCATACTGGGCAATCTCCTCTCCTGTACATACTGCCCACTGTCATACTGGGCAATCTCCTCTCCTGCACATACTGCCCACTGTCATACTGGGCAATCTCCTCTCCTGTACATACTGCCCACTGTCATACTCCGCAATCTCCTCTCCTGCACATACTGCCCACTGTCATACTCCGCAATCTCCTCTCCTGTACATACTGCCCACTGTCATACTCCGCAATCTCCTCTCCTGTTCATACTGCCCACTGTCATACTCCGCAATCTCCTCTCCTGTACATACTGCCCACTGTCATACTCCGCAATCTCCTCTCCTGCACATACTGCCCACTGTCATACTGGGCAATCTCCTCTCCTGCACATACTGCCCACTGTCATACTGGGCAATCTCCTCTCCTGTACATACTGCCCACTGTCATACTGGGCAATCTCCTCTCCTGCACATACTGCCCACTGTCATACTGGGCAATCTCCTCTCCTGTACATACTGCCCACTGTCATACTCCGCAATCTCCTCTCCTGCACATACTGCCCACTGTCATACTCCGCAATCTCCTCTCCTGTACATACTGCCCACTGTCATACTCCGCAATCTCCTCTCCTGTTCATACTGCCCACTGTCATACTCCGCAATCTCCTCTCCTGTACATACTGCCCACTGTCATACTCCGCAATCTCCTCTCCTGCACATACTGCCCACTGTCATACTCCGCAATCTCCTCTCCTGTACATACTGCCCACTGTCATACTCCGCAATCTCCTCTCCTGTACATACTGCCCACTGTCATACTCCGCAATCTCCTCTGCTGCACATACTGCCCACTGTCATACTCCACAATCTCCTCTCCTGCACATACTGCCCACTGTCATACTCCGCAATCTCCTCTCCTGTTCATACTGCCCACTGTCATACTCCGCAATCTCCTCTCCTGTTCATACTGCCCACTGTCATACTCCGCAATCTCCTCTCCTGCACATACTGCCCACTGTCATACTGGGCAATCTCCTCTCCTGTACATACTGCCCACTGTCATACTCCGCAATCTCCTCTCCTGCACATACTGCCCACTGTCATACTGGGCACTCACCTCTCCTGTACATACTGCCCACTGTCACACTCCGCAATCTCCTCTCCTGCACATACTGCCCACTGTCATACTGGGCAATCTCCTCTCCTGTACATACTGCCCACTGTCATACTCCGCAATCTCCTCTCCTGTACATACTGCCCACTGTCATACTCCGCAATCTCCTCTCCTGTTCATACTGCCCACTGTCATACTCCGCAATCTCCTCTCCTGTACATACTGCCCACTGTCATACTCCGCAATCTCCTCTCCTGCACATACTGCCCACTGTCATACTCCGCAATCTCCTCTCCTGTACATACTGCCCACTGTCATACTCCGCAATCTCCTCTCCTGTACATACTGCCCACTGTCATACTCCGCAATCCCCTCTGCTGCACATACTGCCCACTGTCATACTCCACAATCTCCTCTCCTGCACATACTGCCCACTTTCATACTCCGCAATCTCCTCTCCTGTTCATACTGCCCACTGTCATACTCCGCAAACTCTTCTCCTGCACATACTGCCCACTGTCATACTGGGCAATCTCCTCTCCTGTACATACTGCCCACTGTCATACTCCGCAATCTCCTCTCCTGCACATACTGCCCACTGTCATACTGGGCAATCTCCTCTCCTGTACATACTGCCCACTGTCATACTCCGCAATCTCCTCTCCTGCACATACTGCCCACTGTCATACTGGGCAATCTCCTCTCCTGTACATACTGCCCACTGTCATACTCCGCAATCTCCTCTCCTGCACATACTGCCCACTGTCATACTCCGCAATCTCCTCTCCTGTACATACTGCCCACTGTCATACTCCGCAATCTCCTCTCCTGTTCATACTGCCCACTGTCATACTCCGCAATCTCCTCTCCTGTACATACTGCCCACTGTCATACTCCGCAATCTCCTCTCCTGCACATACTGCCCACTGTCATACTCCGCAATCTCCTCTCCTGTACATACTGCCCACTGTCATACTCCGCAATCTCCTCTCCGGTACATACTGCCCACTGTCATACTCCGCAATCTCCTCTGCTGCACATACTGCCCACTGTCATACTCCACAATCTCCTCTCCTGCACATACTGCCCACTGTCATACTCCGCAATCTCCTCTCCTGTTCATACTGCCCACTGTCATACTCCGCAATCTCCTCTCCTGCACATACTGCCCACTGTCATACTGGGCAATCTCCTCTCCTGTACATACTGCCCACTGTCATACTCCGCAATCTCCTCTCCTGCACATACTGCCCACTGTCATACTGGGCAATCTCCTCTCCTGTACATACTGCCCACTGTCACACTCCGCAATCTCCTCTCCTGCACATACTGCCCACTGTCATACTGGGCAATCTCCTCTCCTGTACATACTGCCCACTGTCATACTCCGCAATCTCCTCTCCTGCACATACTGCCCACTGTCATACTGGGCAATCTCCTCTCCTGTACATACTGCCCACTGTCATACTCCGCAATCTCCTCTCCTGTACATACTGCCCACTGTCATACTCCGCAATCTCCTCTCCTGTACATACTGCCCACTGTCATACTGCACAATCTCTTCTCCTGTTCATACTGCCCACTGTCATACTGCGCAATCTCCTCTCCTGTACATACTGCCCACTGTCATACCCTCTACACTCCTCTCCTGTACATACTTCCCACTGTCATACCCTCTACACTCCTCTCCTGTACATACTGCCCACTGTTATACCCTCTACTCTCCTCTCCTGTACATACTTCCCACTGTCATACCCTCTACACTCCTCTCCTGTACATACTGCCCACTGTCATACTCTGCAATCTCCTCTCCTGTACATACTTCCCACTGTCATACCCTCTACACTCCTCTCCTGTACATACTGCCCACTGTCATACCCTCTACACTCCTCTCCTGTACATACTGCCCACTGTCATACCCTCTACACTCCTCTCCTGTACATACTTCCCACTGTCATACCCTCTACACTCCTCTCCTGTACATACTGCCCACTGTCATACCCTCCACACCCCTCTCCTGTACATACTGCCTACTGTCATACCCTCCACACTCCTCTCCTTTACATACTGCCCACTGTCATATCCTCTACACTCCTCTCCTGTACATAGTGCCCACTGTCATACCCTCCACACTCCTCTCCTGTACATACTGCCCACTGTCATACCCTCCACACTCCTCTCCTGTACATACTGCCCACTGTCATACCCTCTACACTCCTCTCCTGTACATAGTGCCCACTGTCATACCCTCCACACTCCTCTCCTTTACATACTTCCCACTGTCATACCCTCTACACTCCTCTCCTGTACATACTGCCCACTGTCATATTCTCTACACTCCTCTCCTGTACATAGTGCCCACTGTCATACCCTCCACACTCCTCTCCTGTACATACTGCCCACTGTCATACCCTCCACACTCCTCTCCTGTACATACTGCCCACTGTCATACCCTCTACACTCCTCTCCTGTACATAGTGCCCACTGGCATACCCTCCACACTCCTCTCCTTTACATACTTCCCACTGTCATACCTTCTACACTCCTCTCCTGTACATACTGCCCACTGTCATACCCTCCACACTCCTCTCCTGTACATACTGCCTATTGTCATACCCTCCACACTCCTCTCCTTTACATACTGCCCACTGTCATACCCTCTACACTCCTCTCCTGTACATAGTGCCCACTGTCATACCCTCCACACTCCTCTCCTGTACATAGTGCCCACTGTCATACCCTCCACACTCCTCTCCTGTACATACTGCCCACTGTCATACCCTCCACACTCCTCTCCTGTACATAGTGCCCACTGTCATACCCTCCACACTCCTCTCCTGTACATACTGCCCAGTGCCATACCCTCCACACTCCTCTCCTGTACATCCTGCTCACTGTTATACCCTCTACACTCCTCTCCTGTACATACTGCCCACTGTCATACCCTCCACACTCCTCTCCTGTAAATACTGCCCACTGTCATACCCTTCATACTCCTCTCCTGTACATAGTGCCCACTGTCATACCCTCCACACTCCTCTCCTTTACATACTTCCCACTGTCATACCTTCTACACTCCTCTCCTGTACATACTGCCCACTGTCATACCCTCCACACTCCTCTCCTGTACATACTGCCTATTGTCATACCCTCCACACTCCTCTCCTTTACATACTGCCCACTGTCATACCCTCTACACTCCTCTCCTGTACATAGTGCCCACTGTCATACCCTCCACACTCCTCTCCTGTACATACTGCCCAGTGCCATACCCTCCACACTCCTCTCCTGTACATCCTGCTCACTGTTATACCCTCTACACTCCTCTCCTGTACATACTGCCCACTGTCATACCCTCCACACTCCTCTCCTGTAAATACTGCCCACTGTCATACCCTTCATACTCCTCTCCTGTACATAGTGCCCACTGTCATACCCTCCACACTCCTCTCCTTTACATACTTCCCACTGTCATACCTTCTACACTCCTCTCCTGTACATACTGCCCACTGTCATACCCTCCACACTCCTCTCCTGTACATACTGCCTATTGTCATACCCTCCACACTCCTCTCCTTTACATACTGCCCACTGTCATACCCTCTACACTCCTCTCCTGTACATAGTGCCCACTGTCATACCCTCCACACTCCTCTCCTGTACATACTGCCCACTGTCATATTCTCTACACTCCTCTCCTGTACATAGTGCCCACTGTCATACCCTCCACACTCCTCTCCTGTACATACTGCCCACTGTCATACCCTCCACACTCCTCTCCTGTACATACTGCCCACTGTCATACCCTCCACACTCCTCTCCTGTACATAGTGCCCACTGTCATACCCTCCACACTCCTCTCCTGTACATACTGCCCACTGTCATACCCTCCACGCTCCTCTCCTATACATACTGCCCACTGTCATACCCTCTACACTCCTCTCCTGTACATAGTGCCCACTGTCATACCCTCCACACTCCTCTCCTGTACATAGTGCCCACTGTCATACCCTCCACACTCCTCTCCTGTACATACTGCCCACTGTCATACCCTCCACGCTCCTCTCCTATACATACTGCCCACTGTCATACCCTCTACACTCCTCTCCTGTACATAGTGCCCACTGCCATACCCTCCACACTCCTCTCTTGTACATCCTGCTCACTGTCATACCCTCTACACTCCTCTCCTGTACATACTGCCCACTGTCATACCCTCCACACTCCTCTCCTGTAAATACTGCCCACTGTCATGCCCTCTACACTCCTCTGCTGTACATAGTGCCCCCTGTCATAACCTCCATACTCCTCTCCTGTACATAGTGCCCACTGTCATACCCTCCACACTCCTCTCCTGTACATACTGCCCACTGTCATACCCTCCACGCTCCTCTCCTATACATACTGCCCACTGTCATACCCTCTACACTCCTCTCCTGTACATAGTGCCCACTGTCATACCCTCCACACTCCTCTCCTGTACATAGTGCCCACTGTCATACCCTCCACACTCCTCTCCTGTACATACTGCCCACTGTCATACCCTCCACGCTCCTCTCCTATACATACTGCCCACTGTCATACCCTCTACACTCCTCTCCTGTACATAGTGCCCACTGCCATACCCTCCACACTCCTCTCTTGTACATCCTGCTCACTGTCATACCCTCTACACTCCTCTCCTGTACATACTGCCCACTGTCATACCCTCCACACTCCTCTCCTGTAAATACTGCCCACTGTCATGCCCTCTACACTCCTCTGCTGTACATAGTGCCCCCTGTCATAACCTCCATACTCCTCTCCTGTACATAGTGCCCACTGTCATACTCTCCACACCATTCCCCCTGTACATACATACTGCCCACTGTCATACCCTCTGCACTCCTCCCCCACATGTATTGTTCACTTAGACGATTCTTTATCATTGTTTGATACATCCCTCATATTACCCATTTTACAATGGACACATTTTTATTAGTATTCCTTATATATTATATACAGTATTGGGTAATGATGGTAAACGGCATTTCCTACAGTTATTATTTTTCTTTTTTCTCCTGTTTTTGCAGCGGCTTCTTTTTTTTTATCATGATAGTGATGCCAAGCAGAAGATATGATTAGACTGAGAGAAGATAATGGGCTTAATCAATGTCTACATTTACTGGTGTAATCTCGACATCTGATGTGCATCAATTAAAATGGTAATTGCAGAGCCGGTTTAACATTCATCTCACAGAAGAAGCATTTGGTGCGGAATACCTGCGACATGCGGCATTTCTGGCTGCGGCACTGAGGCCTACAAGGGTGAGAAATATACATCGCCCTCCTCTTTTCCTGCAGGAGAAGATCCGGCACTGAATCTCTGCAATATGAAGCTTCATCCAAGGGAGAACCAGCCATAGATGAGATAGATCCCAAATTCCCGAATAGTCTTAAATTGGTTCTAAAGTCAAACTTTTTCTTTTTTTTTTTACCTTAACCACTTGCCAGCCGCAGTACGTATATACACTATAGTGTCAAAAGTATTGGGACACCGGCCTTAACATGAACATAAACTTTAATAGCAGCCCAGTCTTAGTCCGTAGGGTTCAGTATTGAGTTGGCCCCACCCTTTTGCAGCTATTCTGGGAAGACCGTCCACAAGGTTTATGAGGGTGTCTATGGGAATGTTTGAAAATTCTTCCAGAAGCCTAATTGTGCAGTCAGGCACTGATGTTGGACGAGAAGGCCTGGGTCGCAGTCTACGCTCTAATTCATCCCAAATGTGTTCCATCGGGTTGAGGTCAGGACTCTGTGCAGGCCAGTCAAGTTCCTCCACACCAAACTCGCTCATCCATGTCTTTATGGTCCTTGCTTTGTGTACTGGTGGGAGGTCATGTTGGAACAGGAAGGGGCCGTCCCCAAACTGTTCCTACAAAGTTGGGCGCATGAAATTGTCCAAAATGTCTTGGTATGCTGACACCTTAAGACAGACTTTCTCAACCTTTTCAACACAGTGGAACCCTTGAATAAACCTTTCCAGGGCAGAACTTAGGGTGGTGGGGGCCCCTGGGCTTGAGTCACTTTCGGGCGCCCTACCTTCTATACATTATCGTATTTATCGGCGTATAACACGCACCCCAAGTTTAGTCAATGCAGCCTGGCAGTGTCAGTTGCAGCCTTGTCATTGCAGTCTTGAAGTTTAAAAATGGCTCTCGGATCCTCTCGGCAGCTCTCAGGTCCTCTCATCGGCTCTCAGGTCCTCTCATCGGCTCTCAGGTCCTCTCATCGGCTCTCGGGTCCTCTCGCAGTCCTGAACGGAGCCGAGAGTAGTGTACTCGGCTCCGCTCACAGTCACGCCCAGTGCCTGTGTTATGTCCATCATAGGTCGGGACTGGGCGTGACTGTGAGTGGAGTACACTCGGCTATGTATCTCGACGGGGCCCCCTATTGGACGGGGCCCATGGGCTTGAGCCCAGTCAAGCCCAATGGTAAGTCCTGCCCTGAAACTTTCGGTCTCAATGAACCCCTGTTAAAAATGGCTATATCTACAACTCATGATACATTGGGGTAATGGTCATTGGAAGAGTGCTCCTTACATCTATGGCCTTGGCGAAGGATTTCCCCCCCTACAGATAGCTAAAAAGATCATTGGTGTCACTGGGAACTTATCTGAGAGGGAAACATTGATCATTGCTCAAGGAATCCCTTCCATTGCAGGAACCCTGGTTGAGAAACCCTGCCAAACTCCTGGACCAAACCCAACCCTTGAAAGACAACCCCCACACCATAACCCCCCCCCCTCCACCAAATGATTTGGACCAGTGAACAAAGCAAGGCAAGACAAGCAAGTTTGGGAGCGGAGGAACTTGCCCTCATCATCCCTACCAAAATTGGGTGATGGGTTGCTTGCTGTGACTTTTTGACGCGTTTCACAGGTCGCTGTCCGCTTCATAAGGAAGAGAATTACAACCAAGCTCTGTCAAACATATATAAAAATCATACAAAACTAAAAACACAATAGTAGTAGTAGTGCAGTAATAGTTTTTCAATTTTGGTCTCATCTGACCAGATCACCTTCTTCCACATGTTTGCTGCCCCCTCCCCCACATGGCTTCTCACAAACTACAAACAGGACTTCTTATGACTTTCTTCCTCCAATGTCTTTCTTCTTGTCACTCTTCCATAAAGGGCAGATTTGTGGAGAGACGACTAATAGTTGTCCTGTGGACAGATTCTCCCCCCTGAGCTGTGGATCTCTGCAGCTCCTCCAGAGTTACCATGGACCTCTTGGCTCTTCTCTGATGAATGCTCTCCTTGCCCGGCCCGGTCAGTTTAGGTGGACGGCCATGTCTTGGTAGGTTTGCAGTTGTGCCCATACTCTTTCTATTCTCCGATGATGGATTGAACAGAGCTCCGTGAGATGATCAAAGCTTGGGAGATTTTTTTTATAACCGAACCCTGCTTTATACTTCTCCACAACTTTATCCCTGATCAGGGGCGGACTGACCATTGGGCCACTCGGGCACTGCCCGAGGGCCCCATGCCACTAGGGGGCCCCATCAGGGTTGGCAGCCTCAGTAAAACCAGGGACAGTATGTAAAAAAATGTGTGTTTTTATTACATCTGTCTTTAAAATGTCCCTCACCGACATCCTTTTGGTCTAAGAATCCCTAGATTATAGCTGCCCCACCTCTCCAGTACCCTCTCAGCCAATAGAAACATGTCTGTGTGTACTGTGTGATTGTATACTGTGTGGCCCCATAATCTCTGATTGCCTGGGGGGCCCCATAATCTCCTATTGCCCCATGAGTTGTCAGTCCGCCCCTGTCCCTGATCTGTCCGGTGTGTTACTTGGCCTTCATGGTGCGGTTTGTTCACTAAGGTTATCCAACAAACCTCTGAGGGCTTCACAGAACAGCTGCATTTATACTGAGATGAAATGACACACAGGTGGATTCTCTTTACTAATTAGGAGACTTCTGAAGGAAATTGGTTCCACTAGATTTTAGTTAGGGGGTATCAGAGTAAAGGGGGCTGAATACAAATGCCCCCTCCCCCTACACTTTTCACATATTTATTTGTATCATATATCATTTTCCTTCCACTTCACAATTATGAGCCACTTTGTGTTGGTCTATCACATAAAAATCCCAATAAAATACATTTACGTTTTTTTTTTGGACGAAACATGACAAAATGTGGAAATTTTCAAAGGGTGTGAATACTTTTTCACGGCTCTGTATGTTAATCTCAGGACTGGAGAAAACACGAATCGCTGGGTAGGTAACGCGGCTCCCATATTGTTATTTCATCCGCGCGTTTATCTGTTTGCCTGGCGCTCGGATTTAAGGGAAATTACAAATAAGTGTGATCCAGTAAGTGTGCGGATAGATAAGAGAGCGTAAGACACAATCACAAGGTTACACCTGTAATAGAGACAATAACAAGGAACTTCTCGCTGGGAGAACCGCATTCCATACAAAGTAACCTTTTCCAAGATATAAGCCGTTAACATCGTTAGGGTCTAATGAGTTCGAGCCAAACTGTTTTATGGAATAAAAATAAAAGAGCACAGCAGCTGTGAGTCTAAAACCAGAATGTATGAATTGCATTATGAAAAGAGAAGTCTGCATTGTTATAAAAAGAGAAAAGTTCACATATAAAGCCTGTAAAAAAAAAAAAAAAAAAAAACAGTAATAATAATGAACTGCGCTTTAACCACTTCACGATCCAAGGCTTTTTTTGCTATTCAGCACTGCGCTACTTTAATTGGCAATTGCGCAGTCGTGCAACGCTGTACCCAAATGACATTCATATCATATTTTTTTTCCACTCAAATAGAGCTTTCTTTATGTCGTATTTAACTACTTGACTCCCGGGGCCTGTTCTGGCACTTTTTGTTTACATATAAAGCCCAGTATTTTTTGCTAGAAAATTACTCAGAACCCACATATATATATATATATATATATATATATATTTATAGATATATATATATATATATATATATATATATATATATATATATATATATATATATATATATATATATATATATATATATTTTTTTTTTTTTTTATTTATTTACATTTTTTTATCGCAGGGGCCCTAGAAAATAAATTGGTGGGTGTTGCAATTTTTTTTTTTATGTCGCACAGTATTTGCGCAGCGAATTTTTCAAACGCAGTAAAAAAGAAAAAAAACAACAACACTTTTTTTAATTCTAATGCACAAAAACACAACATTATACCCCAATGGTTTGATAACATTTAAAAGATGATGTTACGCCGAGTAAATAGATACCAAGCATGTCACGCTTCCAAATTTGCGCCCGCCAAACGGCGAAAATTGTATTTTTTATTATTTTTTTTTCTATTCATAGACGGCGCTTTAAAAACTTTACCGCTTACCACTTTGGTATAGATGTTCACACCCTATTGCATTAGGGTGTGCACCCCAAAGCTCAAACATGCGTGTGTATTAAATATATTTATATATACTCACGCGCACACACTTATTTTAAAATGTATTAAAACATGGACGTTGCCAGTAGAGCAGTGGACGGTGTCAGTAGGGCAGTGGATGGTGTCAGTAGAGCAGTGGGTGGTGTCAGTAGAGCAGTGGGTGGTGTCAGTAGAGCAGTGGACGGTGTCAGTAGAGCAGAGGATGGTGTCAGTAGAGCAGAGGACGGTGTCAGTAGAGCAGTGGACGGTGTCAGTAGAGCAGTGGGTGGTGTCAGTAGAGCAGTGGACGGTGTCAGTAGGGCAGAGGACGGTGTCAGCAGGGCAGAGGACGGTGTCAGTAGGGCAGTGTACGGTGTCAGTATGGCAGTGGGCGGTGTCAGTAGGGCAGAGGATGGTGTCAGTAGAGCAGTGGACGGTGCCAGTAGGGCAGTGGACGGTGTCAGTAGAGCAGTGGACGGTGTCAGTAGGGCAGAGGATGGTGTCAGTAGAGAAGAGGACGGTGTCAGTAGGGCAGAGGACGGTGTCAGTAGGGCAGTGGACGGTGTCAGTATGGCAGTGGGCGGTGTCAGTAGGGCAGAGGATGGTGTCAGTAGAGCAGTGGACGGTGCCAGTAGGGCAGTGGACGGTGTCAGTAGAGCAGTGGACGGTGTCAGTAGAGCAGTGGACGGTGTCAGTAGAGCAGTGGACGGTGTCAGTAGGGCAGAGGACGGTGTCAGTAGGGCAGTGGACGGTGCCAGTAGGGCAGTGGACGGTGTCAGTAGGGCAGAGGATGGTGTCAGTAGAGAAGAGGACGGTGTCAGTAGGGCAGAGGACGGTGTCAGTAGGGCAGTGGACGGTGTCAGTATGGCAGTGGGCGGTGTCAGTAGAGCAGTGGGCGGTGTCAGTAGAGCAGTGGGCGGTGTCAGTAGGGCAGTGGACGGTGTCAGTAGAGCAGTGGACGTGTCAGTAGAGCAGTGGATGGTGCCAGTAGGGCAGTGGAAGGTGTCAGTTGGGCAGTGGATGGTGCCAGTAGGGCAGTAGAATGTTCAGTTGGGCAGTGGACGGTGTCAGTAGAGGAATGGAAGGTGTCAGTAGAGCAGTGGACGGTGCCATTTAACCCTTGCAGCGTGGGGGTGGGGGCATTTTTTAAAAAAAATTTTAAAAGGAGTTTGGCTTTAAAAAATGGAGGTAATTTTACCACACCTTTTTAGTTTAAATAATAGCATTCCACAGCCAGCCGGTTCCATACTGTAAAACTAGCTGGCATTACCATCTGATTTTATACATACAAGCATTACCCAATATCCCAGTCACGTTTGAGGTCACATAGTATATAAGCCCTGATGAAGGCAAAGTTTTTGAACCCCAAAACATGTAGTCTCTATTTCTTATTGTCTTCCTTGTGGAGCGCCCTCGCTGTTGCAGGTGTAGGTACATTTAGTATGGATCCACTGTAGGCAGAGGAGCAAGAGTTAATTGTGTTTAGGAGACTGTGCAGTGCTTCAAAGGCTGTGGCTCTGTTACCTCCTCCTGTCTTCTGGAACTCTCTGGATATTTCCAGAACATAGTGGGTGGAGGGAGAAAGGCTGCACCTTTAATATTAATGGAGTTTTCACCAATCCCAGGCCCAGAAGACGGGCACAGGAGGTGGGAAGACAACCTATAAATGCTCAAAAGTCTGGCAGCCCGAGGGCACAGTCCAGGGTCCAGCCATCTGGAGGTGACCCCTGTGCTGGGGGCTCTGCCCCTGAGGCAAAAGAGCAAGAGAGCAAGAAAGGAGAGAACGAGAGGAGGAAAGCTCCAGGACTTCACCCAGCCATTGTCTCACCTAGGATTAGCTGTAGACTCAAAGCCAAGCCACAAGCAGTCTGTATTTGGCTCCATCCATCTTCCCATCAACTCTGACCAGCTTCCCTGTCCCTGCTGAAGAAAACCATCCCCACCACATGATGCTGCCACCACCATGTTTCACGGTGGGGATGGTGTGTTCAGGGTGATGTGTAGTGTTAGTTTCCCCCACACATAGCGTTTTGCTTTTAGGCTAAAAAGTTGAACTACCTAAAGCAACAGGGAGTACAGTGGAGTGCAATACCGCACATGTATTGGACTGATGGGACAGCTTTTAGTGCAGGGCAAGACAGCCAGGAGCACCCCAACATCTCTACTTTTGGTCTTGAACAGCTAGGAGCCATGAAATACAGCAAGGAGCTGACTCTTCAGCTTTGACATTTTTGGAACTTTTATCTTCATGTCAACGGTAGGCTTGTGCAATTAGTTTCGTAACAAATCGAAATTCGGCCGAATTTTTCATCTTTTGGACATTCGGATGCATCCGAATGTCCGAATAAAAAAATAACAAATTACAACGAATACGAAAGAAATATAACGAATGAATTCGAATGAATTCTACATGATTCGAAATTATTACTATTGTGTTTGCATACCAAATTTGGGGTTTCTAGCTATAAGTGACCCCGAGATATGTGGCCCCAAACTCGGGTCGCAAAATGTTATTAGTTATTAGAGCAGAGAATGACATTTTGTGACCCGATTTTGGGGCCACATATCTCAGGGTCACTTATAGCTATAAACCCCAAATTTGGTATACAAACACAATAGTACTAGCACTACAATATATCCAAATTTGGAGTTTCTAGCACCAAGTGACCCCGAGATACATGGCCCTAAATTCGTGTCACAAAATATTTTCGAATGCGGTCGAAATAATGTCGAATCATGTTGAAATCATTTCGAATTCGGTAGAAATATTTTCGAATTTGGTTGAAATATTTTCGAATGTGGCCGATTTTTCGAATTCGGTAGAAAACTAAATGAAATCCGAAAATGAATTTAAGGAAGTTAACGAATATAACTAAACGAAATTAATGAATTAACTAATTAAAACGAAACGAAACTAAACAAATTTTTTCCTTTTGCACATGTCTACAACGAATACGAAAGAAATATAACGAATGAATTCGAATGAATTCGACATGATTCGGTAATTCTTTAAAGATCTAATGAAACAAAAGGTCAGCTCAAAGTAAATCTTATAGTCCAATCAGCTAATTAATTTTTTGCTGGAGGATGGATTACTGGCAAAGTGCATTCCTGAGAACTGAGTTGAAGGGGGTTGTATTGTATTTGAGCAGAAGTACTAAATGATTTTAACATGATTCGAAATTATTTCAACCGCATTCGAATTTATTTCAACATGATTCGACATTATTTCAACCGCATTCGAAAATATTTTGTGACCCGAATTTAAGGCCATGTATCTCGGGGTCACTTGGTGCTAGACACTTCAAATTTGGATATGTTGTAGTGCTAGTATTATTGTGTTTGCATACCAAATTTGGGGTTTCTAGCTATAAGTGACCCCGAGATATGTGGCCCCAAACTCGGGTCGTAAAATGTTATTAGTTATTAGAGCAGAGAATGACATTTTGCGACCCGATTTTGGGGCCACATATCTCGGGGTCACTTATAGCTAGAAACCCCAAATTTGGTATGCAAACACAATAGTACTAGCACTACAACATTTCCTAATTTGGAGTTTCTAGCACCAAGTGACCCCGAGATACATGGCCCTAAAATCAGGTCACAAAATATTTTCGAATGCGGTCGAAATAATGTCGAATCATGTTGAAATCATTTCGAATCCGGTAGAAATATTTTCGAATTTGGTTGAAATATTTTCGAATGTGGCCAATTTTTCGAATTTGGTAGAAAACTAAATGAAAACCGAAAACGAATTTAAGGAAGTTAACGAATATAACTAAACGAAATTAATGAATTAACTAATTAAAACGAAACGAAACTAAACAAATTTTTTCCTTTTGCACATGTCTACAACGAATACGAAAGAAATATAACGAATGAATTCGAATGAATTCGACATGATTCGGTAATTCTTTAAAGATCTAATGAAACAAAAGGTCAGCTCAAAGTAAATCTTATAGTCCAATCAGCTAATTAATTTTTTGCTGGAGGATGGATTACTGGCAAAGTGCATTCCTGAGAACTGAGTTGAAGGGGGTTGTATTGTATTTGAGCAGAAGTACTAAATGATTTTAACATGATTCGAAATTATTTCAACCGCATTCGAATTTATTTCAACATGATTCGACATTATTTCAACCGCATTCGAAAATATTTTGTGACCCGAATTTAAGGCCATGTATCTCGGGGTCACTTGGTGCTAGACACTTCAAATTTGGATATGTTGTAGTGCTAGTATTATTGTGTTTGCATACCAAATTTGGGGTTTCTAGCTATAAGTGACCCCGAGATATGTGGCCCCAAACTCGGGTCGTAAAATGTTATTAGTTATTAGAGCAGAGAATGACATTTTGCGACCCGATTTTGGGGCCACATATCTCGGGGTCACTTATAGCTAGAAACCCCAAATTTGGTATGCAAACACAATAGTACTAGCACTACAACATTTCCTAATTTGGAGTTTCTAGCACCAAGTGACCCCGAGATACATGGCCCTAAAATCAGGTCACAAAATATTTTCGAATGCGGTCGAAATAATGTCGAATCATGTTGAAATCATTTCGAATCCGGTAGAAATATTTTCGAATTTGGTTGAAATATTTTCGAATGTGGCCAATTTTTCGAATTTGGTAGAAAACTAAATGAAAACCGAAAACGAATTTAAGGAAGTTAACGAATATAACTAAACGAAATTAATGAATTAACGAATTAAAACGAAACGAAACTAAACAAATTTTTTCCTTTTGCACATGTCTACAACGAATACGAAAGAAATATAACGAATGAATTCGAATGAATTCGACATGATTCGGTAATTCTTTAAAGATCTAATGAAACAAAAGGTCAGCTCAAAGTAAATCTTATAGTCCAATCAGCTAATTAATTTTTTGCTGGAGGATGGATTACTGGCAAAGTGCATTCCTGAGAACTGAGTTGAAGGGGGTTGTATTGTATTTGAGCAGAAGTACTAAATGATTTTAACATGATTCGAAATTATTTCAACCGCATTCGAATTTATTTCAACATGATTCGACATTATTTCAACCGCATTCGAAAATATTTTGTGACCCGAATTTAAGGCCATGTATCTCGGGGTCACTTGGTGCTAGACACTTCAAATTTGGATATGTTGTAGTGCTAGTATTATTGTGTTTGCATACCAAATTTGGGGTTTCTAGCTATAAGTGACCCCGAGATATGTGGCCCCAAACTCGGGTCGTAAAATGTTATTAGTTATTAGAGCAGAGAATGACATTTTGTGACCCGATTTTGGGGCCACATATCTCGGGGTCACTTATAGCTAGAAACCCCAAATTTGGTATGCAAACACAATAGTACTAGCACTACAACATTTCCTAATTTGGAGTTTCTAGCACCAAGTGACCCCGAGATACATGGCCCTAAAATCAGGTCACAAAATATTTTCGAATGCGGTCGAAATAATGTCGAATCATGTTGAAATCATTTCGAATCCGGTAGAAATATTTTCGAATTTGGTTGAAATATTTTCGAATGTGGCCAATTTTTCGAATTTGGTAGAAAACTAAATGAAAACCGAAAACGAATTTAAGGAAGTTAACGAATATAACTAAACGAAATTAATGAATTAACGAATTAAAACGAAACGAAACTAAACAATTTTTTTTCCTTTTGCACATGTCTAGTCAACGGCACCATTACTCCCATTGGTGTGCAACTTAGTTCAGTTCAGTTGGACTTTAGCAGCCAGAGCAGGTCTTCAACCATTTATTTGGAGTTTGCATGTTTCTTCATTTTTGTGGCATCCCACGTACCCCAAAACCCTATGCAATTTCTTTGCTCCCAAATACGTAAAAACTAAAACCCCTAGACTGATTCTTGAGCCATTTGGAGAGTATGGATTGCTGTTGCCTGGCAGTGGGTGCAGTGTGAGGGAATAGGCCTGAAATCAAGTGGCTCTTTCTGGTGGAGCTGTTTAAAAAATAATGTGGTGACCATATATTACGACATACCAGGAACGTATTCCTTCAGATTTGTAAAGTTATGGAAAGATCCATTTTAAACGGAGTAAACTTTTTTACTTTGGCAGAGTTTCAATGCATTTGTCAATATTAGAACCACACATTGATTGCTTTCACTTCTTGCTGCAATTGGTCTGTGGCTGAAAGCTTGGCTGCCTTGTTGGATTTGACTTTCTCATTAGATGAACACTTTCCGACAAGCGCGTTTTGGCTTTTTGGGTCATCTATCTTAGCTCATGTTCGGTGTTTTGCTTACATTTTTTTGTGGTTGATTAGCAAAAATACCTGCTGTAGATCATATCACACTCCTACGTTGAGTCCATCAGAGCTTGGTGCGTTGATTCCATTACAATTTCTTGTTTGCTCGAGGACACATCTGAGCAACGTGAGACAAAAAATCACAGCGGTATCTCTACATGGGAACCCAGCCAGGCATGAAGACACAAACTCTGATAGCTGATGATGGAAAATGTCATCCTGAATTTATATTCATCTGAGTAAGCTATCGACAAAAACCATGCAGAACATGTAAATCTCATGGGTCATCGTGCCGTAGATGGAGACGAGGAAGTCCATGTTTGATCAAAGTCAGGGAATCTGTGTCAACATCACAACCTGAAAAAAGGTTGTTTAGTATGTGCCGTGAATAGAAAATTCCATTGTAAGAGAAAACTATTGTACTGTAAGATTTCAGAGAAAAAAGTTTTCTCATTTATTGGAGAGCGGAGATATACTGTACCTACCTAATCCTCCGATCCTTCCTGCATAACACAGGTCCCTATGGATTCTGGGTGGCGCTCCTGTGACTCCTCGGTAAGACTCTGTCTCTTGGCTTCTGAATGGGCCCCTCTGACCCATTGGTGAGACCCTCTGTCTCTTGGCTTCTGGTTGGGGTGAAACCCTCTGTTTCACTCAGGGGTCAGGGGTCAGATGTGCCCCAGCCAGAAGCCAAGAGACAGAGGGTCTCACCGGGAGGTACTCTAACCCTTTGATGAAACCCTCTGTCTCTTGGCTTCTGACTGGAGCCCCTCTGACCCCTGGGTGAGACCCTCTGTCTCTTGGCTTGTGGCTGGGGTTCCACTGACCCCTTGGTGATACCCTCTGTCTCTTCGCTTCTGGCTGGGGCACCTCTGACCCCTGGGTGAGGCCCTCTGTCTCATGGCTTCTGGCTGGGGCCTCCTGACCCCTGGGTGAGACCCTCTGTCTCTTGGCTTGTGGCTGGGGTTCCACTGACCCCTTGGTGAGACCCGCTGTCTCTTCGCTTCTGGCTGGGGCACCTCTGACCCCTGGGTGAGGCCCTCTGTCTCATGGCTTCTGGCTGGGGCCTCCTGACCCCTATCTTCCACACTGGAAGCCCTGAGCTATCCTCAGACCTGAGTATATAACCACCCTGCACAAATGTGTACTCAGACAGATTGCAGGCATCTAGCAAAACCCAGACACGGGATTTAAAGTTCCAATCCAGAACTACAGAATTCAGAGACAGCCAAAAACAAAGCTTTGTCCACTCATAAATGATAGTACTAAACCTTGCATTAAGCCTAAATATGAATTCCATATAATCTCACAGTGACAGGGCCTCACACTGTCACACTCTCTATCTATTTATCTATCTATCTATCTATCTATCTATCTATCTATCTATCTATCTATCTATCTATCTATCTATCTATCATAATTAAGAGTGCAGATAAGACTGCAGTAAAAAACTGGAAAGTAACAGGACACTTTTAATGAGAAAGGCTAGGCCCAAATGTACTAGAGATAAAGAGCACTGGTTGGGGTATTACTACATTAATATACTGCAGAGGATACAACAATGCATAACTTTCCAGGAGCAGGACAGTTTTAATTAGGGATAATAGTCCTAATTGGTGTATGCCTAACTTTTATTGTATTGATTGGGATAAGGGGTGTGATGCATGTGAGAGATATAATGTGAAGTGGTTTAGGGTGACACTGTTTTTGTAAATTTGTTATTACCTTCAAATAATGCAGCAGACTGCTGCAAACAAGAGGTAGCTCCAAGGACAGATCGGTAACAACTGAATGCTGACCTTTGAGCACCCCAAACTAAAATAAAGGCCCTATCAATATAAAATAAAAATCAAGAAACCCAAAAGCCAATCCAAAATGTTTAAAGGGAAGTCTTGTAGCAAAAAAAACAGTTCAACTTAAAATAAAGACCTATCAAAATGAAATAAAATACAGACTCTCTCACAGTCTTCCATTCGCATCAGAGGCCACCCAGCACATTAGAGGTCCTCTCTGCCCCCCCCTTTTACATCAGAGGCCCCCATTCACATCCTCACATCAGAGTGTCTCCTTGACATCAGAGGTCCACTGTCACATTAGAGTCACCCCTTCATGTCATAGTCTCCCATTTAAATCAGAAGCCAGCCAGCACACCAGAGGTCCCCCCATCATATCAGAGCCACCCCAACATATCATCACATCCCCCTCATCACCACAGAGCACATGAATATGCTTTAAACAAAACCATTCCATTGTAGCTCTGGCTGGATGTTTCGGGTCGTTGTCCTGCTGGAAGGTGAACCTCCGCCCCGGTCTCAAGTCTTTTGCAGACTCTAACAGGTTTTCTTCTAAGATTGTCCTGTATTTGTCTCCATCCATCTTCCCATCAACTCTGAGCAGCTTCCCTGTCCCCGCTGAAGAAAATCATCCCCACCACATGATGCTGCCACCACTATGTTTCACGGTGGGGATGGTGTGTTCAGGGTGATGTGTAGTGTTAGTTTCCCCCACACATAGCGTTTTGCTTTTAGGCTAAAAAGTTGAATTTTGATCTCATCTGACCAGATCACCTACTTCCACATGTTTGCTGTGTCCCCCACATGGCTTCTCACAAACTATAAACAGGACTACTTATGACTTTCTTCCACCAATGTCTTTCTTCTTGTCACTCTTCCATAAAGGGCAGATTTGTGGAGAGACGACTAATAGTTGTCCTGTGGACAGATTCTCCCCCCTGAGCTGTGGATCTCTGCAGCTCCTCCAGAGTTACCATGGACCTCTTGGCTGCTTCTCTAAAGAATGCTCTCCTTGCCCGGCCCGGTCAGTTTAGGTGGACGGCCATGTCTTGGTAGGTTTGCCGTTGTGCCCATACTCTTTCCATTTTCCGATGATGGATTGAACAGAGCTCCGTGAGATGGTCAAAGCTTGGGGGGATTTATTTATAGCCTAACCCTGCTTTATACTTCTCCACAACTTCATCCCTGACCTGTCTGGTGTGTTCCTTGGCCTTCATGGTGCTGTTTGTTCACTAAGGTTCTCTAAAGCCCCATACACACTATCAGATTATCTGCTGAGTTTTTCCTTCAGATTTACCAAAACCATATAATATGAGGATAAACCTTAGGAGTTTCAATGTGTATGCAATCAGGCAGGCCCTTTTACTACATGGTTTTGGTAAATCTGAAGGAAAAACTCAGCAGATAATCTGATAGTGTGTATGGAGTTTAAGGCCGCGTACACACGGGCGGACTGTCTGACGGACTTGGTCCGCTGAAACGTGTTTCAGCGGACAGTCCGCTCGTGTGTGGGCTTCAGCGGACTTTTTCAGCGGACAGTCTGGCGGACTAAGTCTTTCGGAATTTCCGTAATATTGTCCGTCCAACTTTGGTTTCAGCGGACAGTCCGTTCGTGAGTAGGCTAGTTGGACGGACTAAGTATGGCGCATGCTCAGAAAGGATTTACACGGCGAAAGGTTGCATTGCTGTGTATTGGACGTCGTATTTCTAGTCCCGTCGTACGTGCTGTACACGTCATCGCGCAAGCTTTCGGCGGACTGTCTGTTCATCGTGTGTGGTCAAGTCCGTTCATTCGAAAGTAGGACGGACTGTCTGTCGGATTGTCTGACGGACTTAGTTGGACGGACAATCCTCTCGTGTGTACGCGGCCTAAGAAACCTCTGAGGGCTTCACAGAATAGCTGTATTGATACTGAGATTAAATGACACACAAGTGGACTCTATTTACTAATTAGGTGACTTCTGAAGGCAATTGGTTCCACTAAATTTTAGTTAGGGGGTATCAGAGTAAAAGGGGGCTGAATACAAATGCACTCCAAACTTTTGACATATTTATTTATAAAAAATTTGGAAAACCATTTATCATTTCACTTCACAATGATGAGCCACTTTGTGTTGGTCTATCACATAAAATCCCAATAAAATACATTTATGTTTTTCGGTTGTAACATGAGAAAATGTGGGGAATTTCAAGGGGTATGAATACTTTTTTGAAGGCACTGTCTCGTTTCTAAATATGGCAATAATCGAATACACCGTGCACAGCACATGGTGTACGTCCCCCCCCGGTTGGAGTGGGGCTCGGCAGGATTCAGTCACCTCAGCAGTTAATGGTGACTCGGAGTGAGATGGAAGCAATCAGCGGAGGATTGACACCTAGAAACAGAATTACGGGGGAAACATGTAATTTGTTCTTTGACTGGCAGCCACTTTTCCCGCTTACCATCTGAAATTCACAACGCCTGAAAGGTATCTTTATCGGTAATAGAAAATCTCCCTATGTATCGCCTAATATCTGATGCACTTTCTATTTAAAATGTCAATTCTAAAAAGCGTTAAGTACACGGTGCTGAAAAAACGTTTAGTCTGACTCGCACAATGCCGGGGAAGTGACTTTGTGTTCAGCATTTCATATCTCCGTTCTCAGTTCTAGAGACAAAAAGAGACATTGATGATATGCTTCCCATGGGAGCCACTACCATCTTCTAATATATATAAATATATACCGTATATATATATATATATATATATATATATATATATATATATACACACTACTGGTCAAAAATTTTAGAACACCCCCCCCCCCCTTTTTTTCATTTTTTTAAAAATTTAGTCAGTTTAACCACTTGACCACCGGGCACTTAAACCCCCTTCCTAACCAGACCAATTTTCAGCTTTCGGTGCTCTCACACTTTGAATGACAATTACTCAGTCATGCAACACTGTACCCAAATTAAATTTTTGTACTTTTTTTCACACAAATAGAGCTTTCTTTTGGTGGCATTTAATCACCGCTGGGTTTTTTTATTTTTTGCTCTATTAATCAAAAAAAAACTGAAAATTTGGTTAAAAAAAAAAAAAAAATTCTTTCTTTTAAAATGTATTGCAGAGTATTGGCGAGCATTGGCAAAGTATTGGAGAACATTGGCAGAGTATTGGTGAGCATTGGCAGAGTATTGGTGAGCATTGGCAGAGTATTGGCGAGCATTGGCAGAGTATTGGTGAGCATTGGCAGAGTATTGGTGAGCATTGGCAGAGTATTGGTGAGCATTGACAGAGTATTGGAGAACATTGGCAGAGTATTGGCGAGCATTGGCAGAGTATTGGAGAACATTGGCAGAGTATTGGCGAGCATTGGCAGAGTATTGGCGAGCATTGGCAGAGTATTGGTGAGCATTGGCAGAGTATTGGCAAACATTGATAGAGTATTGGTGAGCATTGGCAGAGTATTGGTGAGTATTAGCAGAGTATTGGCAGATTTTTGCAGAGTATTGCAGTGCTGCAGAGTATTGGCAGAGTATTGACAGAGTATTGGCAGAGTATTGGCAGACTATTGCAGAGTATTGGCAGATTATTGCACAGTGACAGTACTGCAGATTATTTTCACAGAGCAGCACTGTGGGCACCTCACATCCAGCCCACAGCACTGCTGCAATCTCTCACCCTCCACTTTAACGAGTATTGGCAAGTATTGGCAGAGTATTGGTGAGCATTGGCAGAGTATTGGTGAGTATTGGCAGATTATTGCAGAGTATTGCAGTGCTGCAGAGTATTGGCAGAGTATTGCACAGTGTTGCAGAGTATTGGCAGATTATTGCACAGTGACAGTACTGCAGATTATTTTCACAGAGCAGCGCTGTGGGCACCTCACAACCAGCCCACAGCACTGCTGCCATCTCTCACCCTCCCCCCCTCCCCTCTCACTTTACAGAGTATTGGTGAGCATTGGCAGAGTATTGATGAGCATTGGCAGATTATTGCAGAGTATTGTCAGAGTATTGGTGAGTATTGTCAGAGTATTGGTGAGTATTGTCAGAGTATTGGTGAGTATTGGCAGATTATTGCAGAGTATTGCAGTGCTGCAGAGTATTGGCAAAGTATTGCACAGTGTTGCAGAGTATTGGCAGAGTATTGGCAGAGTATTGCACAGTGACAGTACTGCAGATTATTTTCACAGAGCAGTGCTGTGGGCACCTCACATCCAGCCCACAGCACTGCTGCCATCTCTCACCCTCCCCCCTCTCACTTTACTGAGTATTGGCAGAGTATTGGTGAGTATTGGCAGATTATTGCAGAGTATTGCAGTTCTGCAGAGTATTGGCAGAGTTTTGGCAGAGTACTGCAGAGTATTGGCAGATTATTGCAGAGTATTGCAGTTCTGCAGAGTATTGGCAGAGTTTTGGCAGAGTATTGCAGAGTATTGGAAGATTATTGCAGAGTATTGCAGTTCTGCAGAGTATTGGCAGAGTTTTGGCAGAGTACTGCAGAGTATTGGCAGATTATTGCAGAGTATTGCAGTGCTGCAGAGTATTGGCAGAGTATTGGCAGAGTATTGCAGAGTATTGGCAGATTATTGCACAGTGACAGTACTGCAGATTATTTTCACAGAGCAGCACTGTGGGCACCTCACATCCAGCCCACAGCACTGCTGCCATCTCTCACCCTCCCCCCCTCTCCCCTCTCACTTTACCGATCGGTACAGAGAGGGGAGGGAGGAACCGACGTCATGACGTGACGCCAGTTTGTTTACAAGTGATCGCTCTGTCATTTTACGTAGCGATCACGTGGTAAACGGCCGCTATCAGCTGTTTACCATGATCCGTGATGTGCCAGGTCTTCTGGACCTGGCGGTCACCGATGTTTCCGGGTGCGTGGGAGCAAGATTCCGGGAGGACGTTCCACGGATGTCCACCCACAATAAGCCGACCGTGCTGTAGCCGTCTTTCGGATATGGCCCGGTTGGCATGTGGTTAATGTCTCAATGTACTCTGAAAATAAAGCGTAGAACAGATACACAATTGGACATAAAAATTAAATCATGGAATCCTTTCCTTTTAACAAAATGTCATCTAAATGTTCTACTCATCAAAGTAGATACAACAGTAGAACACCCCGGTGGTTTCTTTCTACGAAGGAAGTCAAATATTGTTTGGAAAGTTCCTCCCAACACTGTTTGCAGAAGTTTCCAAAATTGTGTTGCACTTGTAGGTTGCTTCATCCATCTGTCCAGTTCATCCCAAACCCGCTGGATGTGGTGTACGAAGACTGTGCTGGCCATTCCATGTTTTGAAGCCAACCGTCTTGTTCTTTTCTTCTAAGGTAAGTTCTAGCACAGCCCGGAGGTAGGTTTTGGGACATTTCTGTACTGTGGGATGAACCCCTTACCAACAAGACGTATTCCAGAGGGTATTGCCGGGCGCTACAAAACGCTGTGGTAGTAGTTTCGGTTCAGGGTTCCACCTGCTCTGTGCAGGTCGCCGACTTTGGATCCGGCAAAAGAGCCCCAGACCATCACGCTTCCTCCTCTAAGTTTGACAGTTGGTGTCACACACCAAAGAACCACCCTTTTAGCTGTTCGATTGGCGTACAAAACCCTGCGCGATGAACCCAAGATCTCAAATTTTCAAATTCATTGGTCCATAAGACCTTCTTCCAGACTTCAGTAGTCCACCGGCGGTGCTTCATGGCCCCGGCAAGACTCTTTATCTTATTTTGCCATCCAAGCAATGGCTTTTTTTACAACCACTTGACCTGTCAAACCTGCAACACAAAGTCTCTTTACATATTATAATAGCACAAGAGGCTGACATGTCTGTGTCAGCAGGGAGAGACTATGGGACATTCATTGATCTCGACAGTGGCGGCTGGTGGATTTTTTGTTTGGGGGGGGGGGGGCAGCAAACAACCACCACCCCGGTGGCACGACACTAACAACCCCCCTGCGTATCTGCCGGTTGGCCTGACACTTACCTGAATAGATAGATCCAGATAGATTGGGGGGTCATCCAGTGTGGCGGGGTCTGGGCCGGGGTTCCAGGGCTAGCAGGTGTGGAATTCGAGCGGTGGCTCCAGGCTATCGGGTACGTGGTCCGGACAGCGGCTCCATGCTGGCGGGTGCAGGGTCCAGGCAGCGGCTCCAGGCTAGCGGGACGGGGTCCGGGAAGCAGCTCCAGGCAGTGGGTGTGGGGTCCACACAGCAGCTCCATGCTAGCGGGTGCGGGGTCTGGGCAGCAGCTCCAGGCTAGCAGGTACGTGGTCCAGGCAGTGGCTCCGGCCTAGCAGATGCGGGGGTCCGCGCAGTGGCTCCAGGCTAGTGGGTGTAGGGTCCACGCAGCAGGCTCCAGGCTAGTGGGTGTAGGGTCCACGCAGCAGGCTCCAGGCTAGTGGGTGTAGGGTCCACGCAGCAGGCTCCAGGCTAGCGGGTGTAGGGACTGGGCAGCAGTTCCAGGGTGGCAGGCTTCCTCTCTAGCTCCAGTGGCTTCCTCCCTGGCTCCACATCAGCATCCAATAGGATCGCCTGACATTTTGGCCAATTAGTAAACAGGTCTCGCACCTGCTTTTTGATTGTCGGGGAGAAGATTTAGTGTGAAAATAGCGAAAATTTATTCGCTGTTGTCACACAACTGGGTGGGATCGCTGTAATCTGCGCCACAAGCCCACCCTTTTTTGAAGCCTATTAGAGCCTCAGGCTCTAATCATGTGCTTCAAACCCCCCCCCCCCCCCTCCCCTCCATAGTAATTCATGAGCCCAACGTCCTAAAAGAGGATGGATGAGAGTGGTGGCGGCGGTGTCAGGGGCGGGGGGCACCCAAGCGCCCACAATGCACGGGCCGCCACTGGATCTCGATGGCATCAAAGGGCATCCGAGTTTTGGATTGTACGGGAGAAGAGACTTTTTACTTTCCCCCGGAGTTCGACTTGAACAATGATTTTAGTTTTCTTTTAAGTAATCCTGGCATAATCTTTGTTTGATGACAGCTTTTAAATGTCTGTTATCAGCTTTGGCAGGAGAATGGAAGGCCTTAGAGCCTGGCGCTCTGCCCGCCACTTATGCTCTGATAAGGAGGAAATAAACAAAATAATAATAAAAAAAAAAAATCAACTCATCCCTGAGCAAGAAAACTGATTTTTTTTATAAAAGAAGAGTGAAAAGTGAGATGTTTATACGGCTACATACCGGTATTGGTGATTACATGATCTATGATCTTTACAATTAATGATAAAAAATGGAAGCACCTCCCCCCCCAACCTCTTCGGGGGTACACCTGTGGGACACACAGTGCCAGGAGAAGATCATCTAGAGCCCAGGGTAGACATGCCAAAGCATACATTCCCCCTCCTCCCAGTACAAATCCATCCTCCTGCTAAAATCCCCCATATAAGCCTAAATCTTTGCACCCCGCCCCCCCCCATCCCCAAAATCCCCCCAGCTAAAATCCCTCCCAAAGAAAATTCACCCTTCCTAGCACAAATCCTCTACCCATAAAACTTCCCCTTCTAATACACCCCCTCCCACTTCAAATCCCCCCTCCCAGCAAAAATTGCCCTTATCCTCATCCCCCTTCCAACAAACCCCCAATCATTTTGTGTCAATTACCGTATTTATCGGCGTATAACACGCACCCCAAGTGTAGGGGGAATTTAAAAGAAAAAAACTTTTAGGAGGGAAGTTTAAGGAAAAAAACATTTAAATGCCCATCAATGCAGCCTTATCAGTGTCCACCTGCAGCCTTGCATTGCAGCCTTGTCAGTCATTTGCAGCCTTGTCAGTGCCTTTGCCGGCTTGCCGTTTAAAAATGGCGCCGCTGAGATACAGAGCGGATGTCCTGTGTATCTCGGCGGCGCTCGGTAGCTCTCAGCCTTTCTCAGCGGCTTTGAGCTATTTTGGGCCGCACTTGGCTATTTTCGGCCTCAGTCGGCCATTCTCGGCGGCTTTCGGCTTTCCGGCCGAAAATACCCGAGAACGGCCGAGTGCAGCCGAAAATAGCCAAAAGTCACAGAGAACGGCCGAAAATACCCGAGAACGGCCGAGTGCAGACGAAAA
The DNA here is from genome assembly GCF_037356315.1 of Lithobates pipiens. Taxonomy (NCBI): domain Eukaryota; kingdom Metazoa; phylum Chordata; class Amphibia; order Anura; family Ranidae; genus Lithobates; species Lithobates pipiens. Next base: position 8,270,018 of record NW_027507758.1, on the reverse strand, counting down.
TAGCCAAAAGCCGCAGAGAACAGCCGAAAATACCCGAGAACGGCCGAGTGCAGCCGAAAATAGCCGAAAGCCGCCGAGAACTGCAGAGACGCTTAGAAGCGGCACGCGGGGGATCGGTGTATAACACGCACCCACGGTTTCCCCCTGATTTTAAGGGGAAAAAAGTGCATGCTATACACCGATAAATACGGTATGTGTTAGCAAGAATCTCCCCTCAAAAACACTGAGCAATAATCTGCATGCTTACCCCCTAAGCATAAATTCCCCCCTCCTCCCAGTACAAATCCACCCTCCTGCTGAAATCCCCCATCTGAGCACAAAAAGTGTGTGTGTGTGCGTGTGGGGGGGGGGGGGGCATTTGTATGGCGCCCCCCGCAGTCAATACTTTGTAGAACCCCCTTTCTCTACAAGTCTTTTTGGGGATGTCTCTACCAGCTTTGCACATCTAGAGAGGGAGATTTTTGCACATTCTTCTTTTATTTTTATTTTTTTATTTTTTTTTTCCAAAAAAAGTTTTTTATTGAAAGAAATAATCAGAGTTTCAGCAATGTCATACAGGTGATGATGACATGGTAATCTGCCTTCTGAAATACGTATCAGACAGTTGTAGGACATGGAAAAACAAGGAAAAAATTGCGCTACAAACCATAAATGCAGGAACATTTTAAATCCTGTGAGAATGCTGCAGTTCTGTTATAGAACCCAAAAAATTATATATAAAAGAATTTTTGAAAACAGAGAAGAACCGCGCTCTTATACTACTCAAACTTCCCACGTGATCCCAATGTTCAAACCAATGAACCGTATTGGATAAAAGTAAAAAATATATGGAAATAAAGTGCACAAAGTGTAATTAAATAATCATAGTGAGCAAAATTATCATACACCAAACCATACTAATATAAATTACATTTTAAGCTTGCATATTAATAATCCCAAAGATAAAAAATGCATAAAAACGTGAATCAAAGAAAAGTCCTCCTTAATTACTAAATATATCCTTATGTGATAGTCCTCAAAAAAACTTGTGAAATCAATTATAAGCAGAAAAAAACACCACGTGTCAATAATAGTGTCCAAAATATTCTGAGTTCTTGCTTCGTAGATCGTGGAACAAAGCGTAGTGCACCACCACCAAACATCAAAATTGGCTCCTTACCAGATGTCAAAAAAATATTCGCACATCAAAAGTATTAGATCCTGCTATACATGCTCCTCAGTCCTGCAGAACTCCACCCTCTTCCAAGATCATGGTATAGAGAGGCTCCCCATATGAACAGATTACCAAATTCACCATAAAAGGGAGAAAAAAGCGCTCCGAAAGTGTAAAATTGCTTTCTTTATTATAAAACTCAAACTAAAAAGGCACACTTACAATACAGTAGTGAGATTAGGCATGAACGAGTGGAAAGCGTCGGCCGTACGCTGATATCCACGGGTCTCTCCTTCTCCAACTGGTACAGTTTCTCTAGGCAGTAAACAGCGTGTCACACCGCCCGACGCGTTTTGTGAAACTTCACGTCGTCTCGGGGCTCGGGTGACACGCCATTCTGCCTTTCTTTATATACTAGAACCCACTCTAAACCTCCTCCTCCGGATCCCGTTCGCATTTCCGCACAGGAAGTGACGCTATCCCGTGACCTTCCCACATATCCAATCCCCATACTGAAAAAAATAAAGGACCAATAGTGTCTGGTTAGCCCTAACTCATGTGTGAAGACCAAGCCTCGTTTTCATTGTCACAGCGGAAGCAACTCGATGTGACAACACAGGCGGAAGCCGTGCCCAAAACATGTCCCCGTCAACATAGTTGGCTACATTACGTTCCGGCCCCACGGCTGTTCTTTACAGAGATCCAGCGTCCATGGAAGAGGACCAAGCCGCACTTTCAAAGATAATCTTTCAAAGATAATCTATCAAGGATCCCCTGGAGACCAAACCTCACTTCCATTTAAGTGATAGGGACATGACATAACTATACCGCCCACACATCCCCTCTCCCAGCGGCGCCTCCTCCATCCTCCCGCCCCTCTCAACCCATACGGCAGAAAGCCATAGCCTGAAGGGGAAGAGGTTAGCAAGGAGTCGCCTTAAGTGTATTGCTGCAATTTAATGAACCCCATATACTATTACCGGAGGAGGAGACTTAGGTACACATCTTATCCCTAAAACACTCATAATCAAAGCAGATGTCATTACAACAAATAACATACATTTCCAAATATCAAACTGATCATATCTGGACTCTTGATTATGAAAAGTTGAAAGTTAGAAAAAAGATAAAAATAAAATAAAAAATAATAAAATAAATGCAATAAAATGGAATGAAATCAGCTCCAAATAAAAACTTCTTACATACATATACATAGCGTACTACAGACTTCCTACTTTTCTCTTTCTTATAAAAGATCTTTAACCTTTTTTCAAAAACAGTCCCTCAAGGTCATATATATGGATTCCAAAACATTTAGAATTGAGCAATTACTTAAACAAAAAATTAAACAATTACCCTGAATCCCACCAAATTACAAACTTCCAAATCAAATCTAGAGTTCAGAAGATTGCTAGAGAGGCATAATGGGAAACATGGTATTGCCCAATATAAACTCCACAGCAATGGATAGAGTCATATCGGATCCCTAAACTACCCCATAATTTAAAAACTCTTCTTTCATCAAAGAATCCCCAAAACCCTTCAGGCATTATTGATGAAAGCGTTGACATCAGTGTCCACGTTCAACCCAAAAGGGGTGTACGTCTTTAACCTATAAATCCACGACATTTCGAGGCGGGAAATTTCTCTCACTAATGACCCTCCCCTCCAGTGCGGTTTATATTTGTCTATCCCCATGTAGAGAGTGTTAGAAGGATCCCTACTGTGGACCTCATCATAATGTCTGGACACTGGGTGTTTGTCAAACCCCTGTCTAATGTTACTGATGTGTTCATTTAATCTAACTTTCAAGGCCCTCTTGGTCCTCCCCACATATTGGAGGCCACATGGACATTGAATGAGGTAAACTACCGCCTCTGAGGAACATGTAATGAACGGTTCCACTTCAAATGTCCTCTGTGTGCTGGTGGAAGAGAAACTACAAATCTTAGAACTTTTATTAATATTCAATGAACACACTTGACAGTTTCTACATCTAAAAAAAACGGTGAGGTTCTGAAAAAAACACCTACTTTTTTGGGGGGGATCTTGTACGCTAGGTGCAACTCTGTTGCCCAGTGAAGGGGCTCCCCTAAAAATAACTCTGGGGTTTTCGTGTAAGATTGTCCCCAAAATTTGGTCACTAGTCAGGAGGTGCCAATGCTTCCGGATTAGGTTTTTAATGTTCCGGTGTTGCACAGAGAAAGTAGTAATAAAGGGCAATACCACCTGGTTTCCTCCCCTATTCGTATCCCTTTCTGCCAGCAGGAGTGATCTATCCTTGTTTCTAGCAATGTTTACTGCCTCAGCTAGGGACTCTGCATTATAACCCTTCTCCAGAAATCTATGAGACAACAGAGAAGCTTGTTCATCAAAAGTCGTAATTTCGGTGCAATTCCTCCTGAGGCGCAAATATTGTCCCAGGGGAACCGCCCTCAACCACGTATCATGATGACAACTACCCAGGGGAATATATGAATTCCTGTCTGTTGTTTTAAAATATGTAGACGTTACAAAAGTGTTGTTGACCACTTTAATATTCAAATCTAAAAAGTTAACTTCCTCTAAGCTTGCCTCATAGCCAAACCTAATACCTCTGTTGTTCCCATTCAACATGGTCATGTAATCGTGTAAATCAGATTCCTCACCGTCCCATAGGAGAAGGACGTCGTCGATATAACGTACCCAAAGGATCACTTCCGGTCTCCTCGGGGAATCGACCACGTCCTCCTCCCATTTCGCCATGAAAAGGTTGGCCAAGCTGGGGGCATACTTTGCCCCCATGGCCACCCCCCTATCCTGGCGAAAAAACTGATTGTCGAACCAAAAGTAGTTATGTTTGGCCGCGAATTCCAAGAGTTCTAAAATAAAATCTATTTGAATCTGAGTGAGTCCTGAATTCCACTCCAAATAAAGTTTAACCGCCTCTAATTATAAAACATGAGGAATGATGGTGTACAGAGATGTAACGTCGGCGGTTACCAGCCACAGGCCCACTTTGGGTTTCATCCCCCCCAGCAAGTTGATAACTTGCTTGGTGTCCTTAACGTAGGATGTTACCCCTTGTACTAGGACATGTACATGGTCTTCAGCAGATGTAGCAGTTATTAATCTTGAGCTCTAAGCCCTTGTACACACAGTCGGAGATTCCGACGGAATGCGTCCTATCGGACCGTTTTGTCGGATATTCCGACTGTGTGTGGTCTCCATCGGACTGTTTCCTTCGGAGTATCCGACGGACCAAGTTTTCCAACTCGTTGGTAAAATTTTCCGAAAAAATGCTCCGATCGGACATACTCCGATTATGTGTAAAGAATTCCGATCGGACAAAGTGCCACGCATGCTCAGATCAAATTCCTACACCAAAGCTATTGGCTACTAGCCTGATGGTAGTCCCGTCGTAACGAAATAACGTCATCACGTCGGATTTTCCGACAACTTTGTCCGACCGTGTGTATGCAACAGTTTCGGACAAAATCCGTTGGACAAAATCCGCCGGACAAAATCTGACGGACTTGGTTGTCGGAATCTCCGACCGTGTTTACAAGGGCTAACGGTGAATCAGGTAAAAGATAAGTCAAACGGGACATGCACATTTAACCGCTTCAGCCCCCGGAAGATTTTACCCCCTTCCTGACCAGAGCACTTTTTGCGATTCGGCACTGCGCCGCTTTAACTGACAATTGCGCGGTCGTGCGAGCGCTGTATCCAAACAACATTTAAAAAAATTTTCCCCACAAATAGAGCTTTCTTTTGGTGGTATTTGATCACCTCTGCGTTTTTTTTTTTTTTTTGCGCTATAAACAAAAAAAGACCCACAATTTTGAAAAAAAAAATAATTATTTTTTATTTTTTGCTATAATAAATATACCCCAAAAATATATATAAAAAAGTTTTTCCTGTTGCATCTCATGGCAGCATACCCCTATGGGTTGTGGCTCCACCCCCGCAACCTGATAGGACCGTTTAACTATTAAATCTTGAGAGGGCCTCTGCTTCAGCATTCTCCTTTTTTTCCTCACCTGAGAAGACCGGACATCACCCCTTACCGCTATCGCCCCAGCCAGGTTCAAGCCTCTCCTGGGTGGAAGTCCTACCTGTACAGCCTCTAAATGAGCTTAATGGAGGAATCCCCACTCTGATGGTCTCAGGGGTATCGTTTTTATCTTTACAAATCTTAAACAGATTTATCATGCAGCGGCCTCTAACCTGTGTTTTCTGGGTATTTTCTGTACCTTTCTTTGCTAAGCTCTGTAGAACCACGCTCCTCGGGCACCGATGTTTGAACTCCTCCGCGCATGCGCTGGCGTTCAGTACCTCGTTGTCTTGTCGGTTCGCCACTTTCCAAAATGGAGCCGAACGTCGCGGGACATTTCTGCGCATGTGCGGGACGACGTCGACGTTGCGACGGCAGTGGCGCGGAATTTAAAAACAGCATTTTTGCTTTGTGTACTGTGGCTGCTGCTGCTTTACTATCAAGATCGTTTTCGAAGTCATTCCGATCATTTCTTACATATTGTTTCCTTCGGATCTTAAGGTCAGTCTCTTCGTTTCTAAAGTTATTTTTTGCAACTTGCATCTCCCTACCTGTCTTTGCACACTGACTTCCGTTCGTTTTTAGGATTCACTCTTCATGGAGGTCGCTGCCCCAGCAGACCATCGCCAGCCTATTAGGTTAGTGGGGTCAACTTGGTAAGTACGAAGAGGAAAAAGAGAGCCTGTCACTAACGCTGTCTAAACTGCACAGCCCTATCAGGTCATCCAGATCATCGCACTCAAGGTGCTCAAGAAGAAGCCGCTCAAGTCATAGACGGGACCGAGACCATAGCAGAAGCCGCTCAAGGCGCAGAGAAAGCGGAGAACACAGGAGGAGTCGATCAAGGTCCTACTCTCGACATGGCCACTCCTACCACAGAAGATCCCCTACTAGCAGACATTCTTCTCGCGCTCAAAGTCTCCATCCCTCTGGAAACTCATGCTGGGTTTGTGGTGCAATAGCACTCCCAGATATGCTGGCCTGTCGTTCATGCTTCAATGAAGCAACCAAAGACGGGGAATTAGATCCTAGTATTCCAGCTACTGAATCGCCCCTCCAAATCGCAGGGCGGGAAACTAGCAGACCTTTGCAAGGCACCACATCTGCTGCTCCCTCCACTTCAAAGATGTCAGATCCTTTGTCAGATAATGATGATATTGACACCTCTACTGGCTTCGACTTTGCATTAGTCGAACCCTTCATTAAATCAGTGAAGGAAGCGATCGATTGGGTGGAAGAGAAACAAACTCCTCAGAAGCTGAGGAAATATTTTCCAAATCTCAAGAAAGATCCTGAGACCTTCCCATTTATTGAGGAACTAGAGGATTTGATTAAAGAGGAATGGCAAAAGCCGGATAAGAAGATCAGCCTAACTAACAGGTTAGCAAAACTTTACCCCCTGAAGGAGCCTAGTGTCACTCCATTAGTGACCCCGCCAGTGGTGGATTCTTCTCTGATGCGTCTTGCCAGACATGTGACACTTCCAATCGAAGATGCTGTTACATTCAAAGATGTGCTGGATAGGAAATTTGACCTAGATCTGAAAAGATCTTACCTATCAGCAGGAGGCGCATGCAGACCAGCTGTGGCCCTTGCAGCTGTCGGTAGAGCCATTTCCAACTGGTCCGCCAATGCCGAGAGACTGGTGTCAGAAGGAGGGGAACAAGAGAAGGTAATCTCAGCCCTACAGGAACTATCTCTCGCAGGCGACTTTGTCGCAGAAGCCTCTGTAGATGTAATTAAATCTACATCAAGAGCAATGCTGAGCTCAGTAATGGCCAGAAGGGCACTTTGGCTGAAACCCTGGTCTGCAGACCCATCCTCGAAGACAAACTGATGCAAGATTCCCTTTGACGGAGCAAATCTCTTTGGAGAAAAGCTAGACTCTGCGATTTCTAAAGTTACCGGGGGAAAATCGGGTCTAATCCCTTCAGATAGAAGATCTAAACAGCAAAGACCGCCAGCCCCCAGACGAAACCTCCCAGACAAATATAGGGAGGCAAGATCCTACAGACCTGGCAAAGAGTACAGGAGAAACTGGAAGAACCCTCAATCATCCTTCCTCAAGCTCCAGAAAGCCAAGACCCCTACTACAGGGGATCAAAAGTCTTTTTGAAGGTGCGCCCGCCCAACCAGCTGTAGTAGGAGCCAGGCTCAGGTTGTTCAAGCAGGTATGGGCGGGGACAATAAAGGATCCATGGGCAGTGGCGACTGTCCAATTCGGACACAGATGGAGGTTCCGAAAGCACCCAAAGGACCATTTCCGGGTAACAAAGATACCATCATCTCACCAAAAGAGAATACTACTGAACGGATATGTTCAGGACCTAATCCAGAAGCAAGCTATAAGGGAAGTTCCTCTACCACAGAGAGGGAGAGGATTCTATTCTCCTCTATTTTTGGTAAAAAAGAAAACAGGAGACTTACGTCCTGTCATGGACTTAAAAAAACTCAATCACCGAATCCTGGTGGAGGCATTCAAAATGGAGAGTCTGCAGACAATCCTCCAGGCCATCAACATACGAGATTGGATGCTCTCCATCGATTTACAAGACGCCTACCTGCACGTTCCCATTCACACCTCATTTCAGAAATTTCTCCGCTTTGTTGTAGGTCATCAACATTTCCAATTCCAAAGTCTCCCGTTTGGAATATCCACTGCTCCAAGAACATTTACAAAGGTGTTACTGCCAGTAATAGCCCTATTAAGGGAGCAAGGCCTGAGAGTGCACCACTATCTAGACCAGGGGTGTCCAAACTTTTTTCAAAGAGGGCCAGATTCGATGAAGTGAACATGTGTGAGGGCCGACCATTTTGCCTGACATTCTTTGAACCATTAAAATTCGGTCATTCGAGCACTCATACCTGGCCCAACAAAAATTCTTGTGCCTTTGTCGCGCTCGTTTGCCCGACACACAGACGCATGCTCTGTTCTTTAGGGGTACCGTTAAGTCTTAATGGTACCCCACACATTGGAAACATGGGGTGCTTTTGGTGCAGCGCAATTAAAAAAAAAAAAAGCTCTGGGACTTCTTTCCCTGCATTTTTGTGGGTATGGAAGCCCATTGAAATGCATGGGCTGCCCATGCAGCCATGCAGATGTGAGCCAAGGGCTTATTGGAGGGGCAGTAAAACTACATGGTTGAGCTGTTTTTACCACCCCCAACTTCTCCCCCTTTAGCTGCAGAGGGAGCAGCTGGGGGTGTACACATGCTGTGGCTGCAGCTGGAGGTATGCTCAGGGTGAATGGGCCTGCACTGCAACTACCCCGCAAATGTGTGGACTGCACAGTTGCGGTATAGTGATGCTACATTTACGGGCTTAAAACAGGTGGTGAGGAGGCAACATAATGCCTCTTTACCACCTTTCAAATGCCTCTAAAAAGCGATCTGTATATGGATTGCTTTTCAGAGGAGCAGCAATCCTGGCTGCTATCACACACACAAGCACCACAAAAGCAGTTCTGATGGTACAAGAATGGGGGGGGGGGTCTGGATTAAAAGTAACACACATGCATACACATACACACAGACATACACACATACAGACACATGCATATACTTACATACATACAGACACATGCACACACACACATACAGACACATGCACACACGTACATACATACATACATACATACAGGCACATACATACATACATACAGACATACACGCACATACATACAGACATACATACACACACACACACACACACACACATACATGCACACAGATACATACAGACACACATACAGACACACATACATGCACACACATACAGACAGACATACACGCACATACATACAGACACACATGCACATACGCATACATACAGACATACATGGAAACACACACACATGCAATCATACATGCACAGACACACATACACATGCACACACACACACACACACACAGACACACATGCACATACAGACACACATACACACACACACATACACAGACAGACATGCACACACACACACATATAGACACACATGCACACACATACATACAGACATGCACACACATGCACAGACACACATACATACAGACACACATACATACAGATACACATGCACACACACACATACATACATACATACAGACACACATGCACACACATGCATACAAACAGACATGCACACACACACATACAGACAGACATGCACACACACATACAGACACACATGCACACATACAGACACACATGCACACATACAGACACACATGCACATACATACAGACACACATGCACATACATACAGACACACATGCACATACATACAGACAGACATGCACACATATACATACAGACACACATGCACACATACAGACACACATGCACACACATACATACATACAGACACACATGCACACACACACACATACACATAAATGAAGCCTTTTTAAAACGAATCTAGCTTGTAGTACAGTACCTTTCCATTCCATTTCCTCATTCAGCCGGGTACTGCACTGTAGGGGGAAGCAGAGAGCACAGCACACTCCTCTGCACTTTACTTTCACTTTTGAAGCCGACGGAGCTTCACACAGTGCCGGGGATCGGCTCATTTGACAGCCCTGATCCCGCAGCACACCAGGCGGGCCGTTCAAAACCGGACTGCGGGCCGCGATTGGCCCGCGGGCCGGACTTTGGACATGCCTGATCTAGACGATATCCTTCTCCTGGCCGACAACTGAGATTCCCTCCTACTTCATCACGCAATCCTAATCTCCACCCTGCAAAAATTCGGGTGGCTGATAAATTGGGGGAAGAGCAGTCTAAATCCCATGCAGCGAATGATTTTTCTGGGGGCGGAGCTGGATACCCGACTCAATACAGTAGAACTCCCAGAGGAGAAAGTTCCCATTCTAATCCGGAAAGTAAAATGATTACTCGTGGCCACTACCATTCCCGCCAGGGAATGTCTCAGTATTTTAGGGTCATTCTCGGCAACTATCCCAATGGTACAATGGGCCCAGTGGAATGCCAGGCCTCTTCAAATATCATTCCTGAAACAATGGAACGGCGTGTCAATGACCCAGCGATAGTGATCCGGAAAGAGGTGAAGCAATCGCTATCATGGTGGACCAAACCACACAATCTGAAGAGGTGCAAACGCTTAGTCCTTCTCTCTCAAGAAGTAATCACCTCGGATGCCAGCATGGAAGGATGGGGAGCACACTATCGTCACCACGCAGCCCAAGGTTGTTGGCCATTCAGGACACACGATGTGGTTTCCAACTTATTGGAGATGAAAGCAGCATTACAGGCACTACTAGCCTTCAGCCATTTTCTGGAGGGAAAAGACGTCCTACTAAAGATGGACAATCGAGTGGCGGTGGCCTATATCAACAGGCAAGGGGGCACCTGGAGTCGCTCCATGTTGCAAGAAGTCCAACCAGTCTTCCAATGGGCACAACTGAATTTAACCAGTCTCAGGGCAACATACGTGCCAGGTGTCCAGAATCAGATAGCAGACACCTTGAGTCGACAGTTCGTATCCAACCACGAATAAGCCCTAAGCAGTCAGGCTTTTTCTCTGATAACGAAGACTTGGGGAGTTCCAGATATCGATCTGGCAGCAACTCCGAACAACGCAAAGTGTCAGAGGTACCTGGCGAGAGTTCCCTTTCCTTCGGCAGATGGCACGGATTGTTTACAAGACAACTGGAATTTCCACCTAGGTTACGTGTTTCCACCAACTCCAATCATATCGAGGCTTCTACTCAGACTCAGGAAATCAAGTTCCACAGTATTAGCAGTCCTGCCCTTTTGGCCGAGGAGACCGTGGTTCACGACCCTACTCCAATTGAATACAGCAGAACCATTGCCGCTTCCCGTGACAGCGGATCTACTCTCTCAAGGTCAATTTCTCCATCCATGCCCAGAGAAGTTACACCTAACAGCATGGAGACTGAAGGGGCTAGGTTCATAGCTCACGGCTGTTCCCACAGAGTGATAAACACCCTTCTTCAAGCCAGAAGGTTTACCACTAATAACACTTACAAGAGAATCTGGGATAAGTTCCTCTCGATCGCGCAACAACAAGCCTGGGACCCTTCATCCCCTACAGTTGCTCAGGTCCTAGAGTTCTTGCAGCTAGGTCTCGACAAAGGTCTTGGTTCCAGCACCCTGAAAGTGCACGTATCAGCTCTATCTGCCATGACGGGGGTGAAATGGGCTCAAGAACCCCTTATTTCTCAATTCCAGAAGGCTTGTCTAAAATTGAGACCTCCCAGAAAGCCCTCCTTTCCAACTTGGGATCTTTCGGTAGTACTGGATTTCCTTTCCCATGATCCATTCTTTCCAGTTGAAAAAGCTTCCCTTTGGGATCTAATCCTCAAAATCACCTTTCTGATAGCGATTACATCAGCCAAGAGGGTATCGGAAATGCATGCACTAATGGCAAAGGAACCATACCTTACCATCTACCCAGACAAGGTAGTTCTGAAACCTTCAGACCGCTTCATCCCCAAAGTGGCTTCCTCCTTTCATTTTAATCAGGAAATATGCCTTCCCACTCTTTCTACAGAGCAGGGTGACCCTCATCCACTTGATGTAAAATCTAACTTACTGGCCTACCTCTCGAAGACCAGTGACCTCAGGAAAGTGGAGAACCTCCTAGTCATCCCTCACGGCTCCAGAAGAGGACAGGCAGCTACTTCCCTCACTATCGCAGCATGGCTTGTGAAAATCATAAAGAAATCCTACTCATCTAATAAAGCTCAAATACCTGAGGGCTTAAAGACGCACTCTACAAGGGCGATGGCAACTTCCTGGGCAGCCTTCTGCAAAGTCTCCTCAGAAACCATCTGCAAGGCAGCCACATGGTCTTCAAAAAGTACTTTTATATCCCACTACAAAGTGGACTCCGCTAGGTTGTCCACGGTGGAATTTGGAAGAGCGATTATTCAGTCCAATTCCTCCATTCCTTGTAAATAAACTTTTTCTGCTCATACCCACCCAGTTTTGCGAGTTAGTCCCCATAGGTGTATGCTGCCATGATGCGACAGGAAAACGTAAAATTGTATACTCACCTTTCCGTAATTTTCCTTTCCTGTTGCATCTCATGGCAGCATACAGATGCCCACCCGTCTAAGGTGAGGTATCTATATATTGAGAATGCTGAAGCAGAGGCCCTCTCAAGATTTAATAGTTAAACGGTCCTATCAGGTTGCGGGGGCGGAGCCACAACCCATAGGGGTATGCTGCCATGAGATGCAACAGGAAAGGAAGAAGATTTTTTTTTTACTAGTAATGGCGGCGATCAGCAAATTTTATCGGGACTGGGACATTATGGCGGACACATCAAACAATTTTGACACATATTTAATTCTTATACAGTGTGATCCCCTCCTGACTATTGCCCCTGACGAAGGGACGTCTGTGTCCTGAAACGCGTTGGGCTGTCTGGACTCTATGGGAATTCAGCTTCAAGTCTCATTCAGTTTTTATCTGGTTTGATATTTCCAAATCTGTATATATGTATATTCGTTTCAATAAAATATGTTGCATTTTTGTATTTTTTGCACTCTGTTGCCTTTAAAGTCCCAACCTCCTGGGGGGGGTATCTCCTTTTTGAATTGACACATTTTTTTGGGACCATTTTCATTTATACAGTGATCAGTGCTATAAAAATGCACTGATTACTGTAATGTCACCGGCAGGGAAGGGGTGATCAAGGGGTTAAATGTGTTCCCTATGTGTGTGTTCTAACTGAAGGGGGGAGGGGACTGTGTAGGGGAGATGACAGATCATGGTTCATACTCTGTATGAACAGACAATCTGTCTTTTCTCCCCTCAGAGAACCGGAAACTGTGTGTTTACACACACAGATCCTGGTTCTCCGCGTGTCACCCCCGGGAGCCCTCTGCTCTCCCCCCAAAGCGATGCGAGTGCCCGGCGGTCACGATCACCGCCGGGCACTCGCATCGCCTTGGGGGGAGAGTAGAGGGCATATGTGCGTGCCCCTAGTGGCCACAGGAAGAAGCGACATTACATAACGTTGCTTCGCCCACCTGTGCCAATCTGCCGCAGTACAACTGCGGCGGCTGGTCGGCATGTGGTTAAACTTGTGATGAGTAGCAAAAACGACAGAAACAGTATTAATCATTCTTCTGTCTGAAGCTAAGGGTAGGAAAGAGAAAAAAAAAAAACTGAAAACTCTAAGCACATTCCATATATTTGGTTGGGTCTTTAGGTGTTTGTATGATAGCGTAAAGCAATTTGAGGCACGAGTTGCCGGCGACGCATTTCAGCCAGTTGGCCCCAAGTGTTTGTATTGGGGTCCAATTGCTCCGACTAGGGTAGGTAACAAGGATAGGGCGAGAAGGAAGGGAGTAGGGGAATAACATGGAGAGCGAGGAAAGGGTGAGGAATCATGGGGGGAGAGGGAGATAGAACCATCGTCTCCTCTGTATCTGCTAGGGGTTTAATGTTGCTTATATACAGTGCAATAATGTGACGGGAGGGGGTGCGAGGGGGAGGAAATCCCCCTTCATGATGGGGTTGTAAAAGAATAAGTCGATCAAGATCTTCCCATACTCGTCCCTTGGGAAGGGGTGGGAAGTCTCATGTCGAGTGATGGTAGGATCTGGGGCGGACTGACCAGTCGGTCACTGGGGCGCCGCCCGAGGGCCCGAGGACATTAGGGGCCCGGACTCGGCCACATGAGAGGCCACTTGCAGCAGCTGAATTACATGCCGCGATGCCGAAAATAACACAGCTAACTGTGCGCTGCTCCCCGCCGTCCCCTCCTTCCCTCCCGTCCATCCCAGGTGCTTGTAATGTATGCGTCGTGACATCACCTGGGACGGACGAGAAGAGTGGAGGGGCTGGCGGGGAGCAGCGCGCTGTTAGAAGTACTATTATCGGCATCCGGTGACTCGGTGAGTGAAGCCGAGACACCAGTGCCGCTACACGTGATGGGGGGGAGTGTACAGATGTAAGGGCCCCGGGTCCCCCACCCCACAGTGCACTAGTGGGTGTGTATGTGTGTCCCCCTATTTGCATGTCCTCCTGTGCTGTGTGTGTGTCCCCCTGTGTGCGTGTCCCCCTGTGTGCGTGTCCCCCTGTGTGCGTGTCCTCCTGTGTGCGTGTCCTCCTGTGTGCGTGTCCTCCTGTGTGCGTGTCCCCCTGTGTGCATATCCTCCTGTGTAAATGTCCTCCTGTGTGCGTGTCCTCTTGTGTGCGTGTCCTCCTGTGTGAGTGTCCTCCTGTGTGAGTGTCCTCCTGTGTGCGTGTCCCCCTGTGTGCGTGTCCCCCTGTGTGCATGTCCTATTGTGTGAGTGTCCCCTGTGTAAGTGTCCTCCTGTGTGCATGTCCCACTGTGTGCGTGTCCCCCTGTGTGCGTGTCCTCCTGTGTGAGTGTCCCCCAGTATGCATGTCCTCTTGTGTGAGTGTCCTCCTGTGTGCATGTCCCCCTGTGTGTGTATCCCCCAGCGTGCATGTCCTCCTGTATGCGTGTCCCCCTGTGTGTGCGTTCTCCTTCCAGTGTCCCCCTGTGTGTGTGCGTGTTCTCCCTCCAGTGTTCCTGTGTGTGTGTGCGTTTTCCCTCCAGTGTCCCCCTGTGTGTGCGTTTTCCCTCCAGTGTCCCCCTGTGTGTGCGTTTTTCCTCCAGTGTCCCCCTGTGTGTGTGCGTTCTCCCTCCAGTGTCCCCCTGTGTGTGTGTTCTCCCTCCAGTGTCCCCTGTGTGTTCATTCTCCCTCCAGTGTCCCCCTGTGTGTGTGCGTTCTCCCTCCAGTGCCCCCCTGTGTGTGCGTTCTCCCTCCAGTGTCCCCCTGTGTGTGTGTGCGTTCTCCCTCTAGTGTCCCCCTGTGTGTACGTTCTCCCTCCAGTGTCCCCCTGTGTGTGCGTTCTCCCTCCAGTGTCCCCCTCTGTGTGTGTGCATTCTTCCTCCAGTGTTCCTGTGTGTGTGTGTGTGTGCGTTCTCCCTCCAGTGTCCCTCTGTGTGTGCGTTCTCCCTCCAGTGTCCCTCTGTGTGTGCGTTCTCCCTCCAGTGTCCCCCTGTGTGCGTTCTCCCTCCAGTGTCCCCCTGTGTGTGCGTTCTCCCTCCAGTGTCCCCCTGTGTGTGTGTGCGTTCTCCCTCCAGTGTCCCCCTGTGTGTGTGTGCGTTCTTCCTCCAGTGTTCCTGTGCGTGTGCGTGTGTGTGTGTGTGTGTGTGCGTTTTCCCTCCAGTGTCCCTCTGTGTGTGCATTCTCCCTCCAGTGTCCCTCTGTGTGTGCGTTCTTCCTCCAGTGTCCCCCTGTGTGCGTTCTCCCTCCAGTGTCCCCCTGTGTGTGCGTTCTCCCTCCAGTGTCCCTGTGTGTGTGCGTTCTCCCTCCAGTGTCCCCCCGTGTGTGCGTTCTCCCTCCAGTGTCCCCCCATGTGTGCGTTCTCCCTCCAGTGTCCCCCCGTGTGTGCGTTCTCCCTCCAGTGACCCCCTATGTGTGTGTGCGTTCTCCCTCCAGTGTCCCCGTGTGTGCATTTTCCCTCCAGTGTCCCCTGTGTGTGTGTGCGTTCTCCCACCAATGCCCCCCCATGAGTGTGCGTTCTCCCTCCAATGTCCCCCCATGTGTGTGCGTTCTCCCTCCAATGTCCCCCCGTGTGTGTGCGTTCTCCCTCCAATGTCCCCCCCCTGTGTGTGCGTTCTCCCTCCAGTGTCCCCCTGTGTGTGCGTTCTCCCCCCAGTGTCCCCCTGTGTGTGCGTTCTCCCCCCAGTGTCTCCCTGTGTGTGCGTTCTCCCCCCAGTGTCCACCTGTGTGTGCGTTCTCCCTCCAGTGTCCCCCTGTGTGTGCGTTCTCCCCCCAGTGTCTCACTGTGTGTGCGTTCTCCCCCCAGTGTCCACCTGTGTGTGCGTTCTCCCTCCAGTGTCCCCCTGTGTGTGCGTTCTCCCCCCAGTGTCTCACTGTGTGTGTGTTCTCCCCCCAGTGCCCCCCTGTGTGTGCGTTCTCCCTCCAGTGTCCCCCTGTGTGTGCGTTCTCCCCCCAGTGTCCACCTGTGTGTGCGTTCTCCTTCCAGTGTACCCCTGTGCAGGTGTAGCTTGAGTGTTGGGATCAAGGGGGCCTCATGATTTTCTATTGCCCGGGGGCCCCATGAGTTGTCAGTCCTCCCCTGGGTAGGATGAGGTTGGGTATGTGTTGAGCAGGTAAGCAGTAACTGCTCGGTGTGGGGTATCCGGCTTAGATTATCCCATAATTGACCGGTATCTATCTGTGGTTTGGAAGTGGGTCCAGCATGCTCAGGTGCGTGAGAATTTTGCTGGGGAATCTCGGGCAATGAAGCTTAATTCCTCAATTTCTGCAATTCTGCCAATTCGCTTGAAACCATTCAGAGATAGTCGAGATCTGGTTGGATCTCCAATGTACGGGAATACACATTCCGGCCGCATTAATCAAGGGTAGGACTAAGGTTTTACGGTATTTTTGTGCCGGTACATCAGAGTGCTGATGGAGAAATTGGGCGTGGGGTGTGTTCTAGAGAAAATGTAGAGATCAGTGTTACCAGTTTGTTGACTCAAGTCCAAAATGGTTGGATTAGTGGGCACGACCGCCAGATATGGAGCATGGTACCTGGCTCTTTGGTGCATCTCCAGCATGTGTTAGGGATAGAAGCGTTGTATTTGTTGGGGTGCGGTACCAGCGGGTCAGGGTTTCGGAATAATCTTCCTGAATGGAAACACTGAGGGACCCTTTATATATATATGTAAATATGGGTTCCCATCTGTCAATTCGAGTTACAATTCTCTTTCCCATGATGCACATAACTTCCCAGATTTAGGGGGGTGTCTAAGAAAAGCAAGTTATATTTGTTAAAGATCACATCTTTTGCCCATTCTTCTTTGCAAAATATCTCAAGCTCTGAAAGATTGGATGGAGAACGTCTGTTAAATTTTCAAGTCTTGCCACAGATTCTCAATGTGATTTAGGTCTGGACTGTGACTGGGTCATTCTAAGCCCCTGTACACACGGTCGGAGATTTTGCCAACCAAATCCGTCGGATTTAGTCCGTTGGATTGTGTCCGACGGATTGTGTCCGAAACTGTTGCATGCACACGGTCGGGCCAAGTTGTCTGATTTAGCGGTTGCGAAGAACGCGGTGACGTAAGCCGTGTACGGCGGGACTAGAAAAAGGAAGTTCAGCACCACGTCCGGCACCCTTTGGGCTCCTTCTGCTGATCTCGTGTTTTAGTAGAAGTTTGGTGAGAGATGATTCGCGCTTTTCAGATTAGTGATTCAGATCGCTACCGCTCTTCAGTTTGTGCTTGTCTTTGCGTATCTGATAATCAGTGCGTGTAGTCATTAAGTATTTGCTTCTCATTGTGGACTCTATCTTGGTATAGTACGCTTTGAAGGGCATTTTTTATTGTCTGCTTGCCTCTGCTATTCAGGTCGTCCTTTCAGGCCTTGCTGTTTATCGGTGCTTTCTGGTGTCCATTCTGACCAGCCGACCGTTTTCCAAACATGTTTCGTCTACGTACTCGTCGTACAGTTTGTGCTGTGCAGAGGCTTCGTGTTGGGGTTCTTACTTTGACTTTGACACAAGCCCGGTCCATGAACAGGGAGGGGAGGCGTTTGTGGACTAAGAATTGGTTGCGCCAGTGTCACCAGTTCTCCCACATGCCTTTGCCCTGTGAGATCCGCGAGAATTTTAATCCTGATCATTTCTGGATTATTCTCAGGATGACGGACCCCGTTTTTCACCGTCTGCTGGCTTTGCTGACCCCTTATATCACCAGGCAAGATACCTGCATGTGGCAAGCCATCACTCCGGAGCAGAGGCTCATCGCCACGTTGCGCTACTTGGCGACTGGGAGAAGCCTTCAGGACCTCAAGTTCTCTACAGGCATCACCCCCCAGGCTCTGGGGATCATTATTCCAGATGCAGAAGGACTATATTATGCTAATTGTTATCCTTAAACATCACATTCTATGTATTTCATGATTGCTAATGTCTTGCATTTCTTTCCTCATTCCCTAATTACCATCATTGCAATATGCTCTAATTCATATGCTCTGCCCCTTTGTCCTCATGCAGATTTGCCTCACTAACTTCCCCACCATGCTCTTCTTGGCCCATAAAACTATAGTCTAGTCACTTACCAATGTCTTTTGGCAGCTCCATAGTATTGCTTTACCCTAAAATGTCTACAAATTTGATGTGCTTCAATTCATGCAAAGTGACATTTTTTTTTAATTTTTGGGGTTGTGCCAAACTCATTAGTAACCCCCTCCCCCCAACTGCTACCTCAGCTGATAGCAATCTTCTATCTGATGACTTGACCCAATACACACTATACCTACCTTTTTCATGATCACATTTATGGACAAATTCACCAAAGCATGTAGTGTAAGGGCCTCAATACTTTCAAATGCTATTTTTATTTTTTTAACACATTCATTTTCTTGCTATGTAATAGCAGAATGTCAACATGTGCTTCCATTTTGTTATTATGACACTTCTTACCTGTCCGGTGGGCTGCCAATAGTGTAACTAAGGAGGGGCTTCACAAAGTATCACACATTATTTAGGCATTCAGCTCTCAATCAAATCTCATTTTTTAGCAAGGGCCCATCAGATGGGGGGGTGATGACTCTCATAAGGGGACCTTATACTTTAGGCTTTAAATACTCAGTTAAAAAAATGTTATACTAATTTTGTCCAAAAATGCGGGTGTCTAATCTGCATGCAATGTTGATTTGTCAAATTACTAGTTTTTGTTCTTGTTTCACTATACAGTGTCCTTCAACGCCACAGGAATGGCAGACTGTGGCCTCCCACTTTGCCAGTTTTATTAAAGTTGTGCCTTTTTCACCAACAGTGCAAACCCAAGTTCAGAGCGAGATGAGGGGACAGTCTCTTCAGATAATCTTATTATGTTGTGGGTCTGCTACACACACACCTTCTTTTTGTAACTAATGTATTTAGTGCATTACTGACCAAAATCGTGCTAATTTTCAGCACCATGGCAGGAAAATGGCATGATTGTCCAAATTTACACCTCACTGTGGGTGTTATTTACTAAAGGCACATCCACTATGCACTACAAGTGCACTGCAAAAGTACACCTGAAACTGCACTTGGAGTGCAAAGTGCAAAGTGGAGTTGCCTTTAGTAAATCACACTCCTTCTCAGCACAAACTAAAATTTGACTCCAAATAGATTTTATGCCCAATAAAAAAGGAAGCCACACATTGTTGAGAATTCAACTTTTTAATACAAGCACATTCACATGTGCGTTTAGTAAAGGTTTTTACAACAAACCAAGAGATTTTGTGTATCCAAAACAGAGTTTAATCATTTCTTTTACTTGTTTTTTTTTGTGTAAACAGGCATGTATCAAACCGTAAAATACAGAACACAGGAACTTACAAAGTTCAACTTGGAAAAGTGAAGACAATATCAGACATGAGTATGTACAAACTGGGCTGATATTGCCTTCATCACATGGGGTGTGACCCCTGAAAAAAACACATTTGGAAGATGCACACAGTGTGTCAACATGTGCTATCTCCCATCATGGGGGATCAATGTACATGCTTTGGGGCTGCAACCCCTTCATCTCAGACACTTTCCACAAAACATGTACATCGATCCCCCATGATGGGAGATAGCGCATGTTTACACACTCTGTGCATCTTCCAAATTTTTAATTTTGCAAAATACAATTTTTTTTGTTAAAAAGCAAAAATAAAACCCTATCTAGTTTTTTTGTTTTCACACTCTCCCCAAAACATCAATGATGTTCTTCATTTTATTTTTAACATCATTGATGTTTTGTTGTACAATTTCCAAATCCCGATTGCACCCCATTATCTCCCCGATCAAGATCTGGGCACTTTCACTGGTAAAACGGGAATCTTCTTCCACATCACCTAAAAAACAAAGCAAACAAACACACCATGTAATCCAAATATGGTGATATACATTGATGAGCTTACCGGAAGCTGTGTTCTCCGACACTCACCTGTTGTGTTGACAATTTGTCCAACCTCCACAATCTCTTCCTCCTCCTCCTCCTCCTGCTCCTGCTCCTCTGTTTCTTCTTTTGGAAGTTGCCTTTCTTTGGGAGGGGTGTGGTCCCTGGTGTCCTCATGGTCCCTGGTGTCCTCATACTTGCCGAGTCTTCTCTCCCCTATGAGAATGTAAACAAAGATTAATTAGCACACAGAGGGCAGAAATAGGAATATGAAACATTGCTTGGAAGTGTTGTACAATTGTGTTTTTGGGCCGAGTTACAAGGTGAGAACATTATTGTGGACACTTTGTTAAGCTGGAATACTTCCCTGCAGAACGATGTTTTATACGAACGAACAAAACCATGACCTTGAAAGTGGCCATTTTAAAATGCACAACATGAAATCAAAGCACATGGAGCAGTATGCAAGCAAGAATAATCATATGAACACACGACAACTACTTACTTTTTTTAAGAACACGCTTGATACTTCTGTACTGCTCCCTCAGTTTCAGGTCTGACCAGCGTTTTCTCAGTTGATCCTTGCATCGGCGTACCCCAGAATTCTTCAGAAGACTCTTCACAACTTTATTCATGATCTTGGCCTTTCTGATATTTGGGTTTGGGTAAGGTCCATACTTCCCATCATAGTCGGTCCTGTTCAATATGTCCACCATCTCCAACATCTCTCCAAAAGACATATTTGAGGCCTTAAATCTTCTCTTCCTGGATCGAGACGTTTCAGGCTCCGGGCTTTCCTCACCCTCCTCCTCATTAGTGGAACTATTAGTGCGTATCTGTGTTCTCTCCGCCATGTGCTCTCCCCACTGCACGGGAAGCGAAGGGGCGGGGAATAGTCTGGAAAGAACGTCAGGGGCGGGCGGAGTTTCACGCATGCGCACTGTATATAAAACGCAACACGCGTGTATCGTCCGTACGATCTGGGAGGAGAGTGTGAGTCACGGACGCGACGAACGTGGAAATGAAGGTAACATTTTTAACTTGGTGCTTCACTAGACTAGACTGCTTGTATCTAGGCCGATGTTGGGACAAGATTAGGAGGGTTTTTAATTGCATTATTAGTATTTGAGGGTTTGTCTTGTGTTGTGCCTTGCAGACAAAATGGACCCATTCACAAATGCCAACTTTATGGGGCTATTCATAGAACTGTACATGGAGATGCCCTGCCTGTGGCAGTTCCCCAACAAGTTTTATTATGACAGATCCAAGAGGAACGCAACACTGGAGAAACTGCTTGCTTTGGCGCAGATCAGAGTCCCCACGGCAGACATGACATACCTGAATCGCAAAATTGTGGCCATGAAGATGACATATCTCAGGGAGAGAAAGAAGCACCTGGAGTCCTTGAGAGAAGGAGATACAGATGCCGTTTATTACCCCAGGATGGTTCACTTTAACAGGCTGCATTTTCTGGTAGACCAAGGGGTACCCAGGCCACCACTCAGGCCACCACTTTCCATGCTTCCTCCAAGGCATCCTTCACTCCCAGCTGAGGCTTCTGATGTCCAACCTGGGCCTTCCAGGCAGCAACATGTGGTGGGGCCAAGCTTGAGACAGGTATTGCATTGTTGAACATATTTCTTCTGTTACATTTAATGATGTTAACTAGATGTTCTTATTGATCAGTAAGTTGATATTTCTCAAAGTGGTTTACATCTCAATAGACAGTAGTGACCAAAAATGATTGGGACGGGAAAGAAAAATGCTGGTCTCAGAATGATAGTCTGTTCTATTTGGTAACATTCAATTAGCAAAAGCCAGGAGCACAAAATGGTGTGATTGATGATCAAAAAACTAAAACTATGTCCCCTTTTCATACACAGGAAGACTTCAGTCGGGGGGAGGCTGTGGTAAGTGGCAGCCAGGAGGTTGACCAACACCCTCCTCCTCCTGCCCCAGCTACAGGAGCCCAGCCACAGCCTGGAAGGATGCCTGGTGGGAAGTCCCAAAGGAAGACCAGAGAGTGATGGCCTGGGTTGAGTCTGGTGTGCCAGAAGATGCAGCCTCTTGAAGAACCACATCCTGGGGACAGAAATGGCATCTGAATTTCCTGCTCTCTAGGACTTCAGGAGCAGACTTCTCTCCCTGAGATATCTACTCCTCAGGCCACCAATTTTTTAATATCTAATTTAGTCATGTCTGCCCTGGGGGCCAAAGGCTGCACCAAAGTTAAGAAGTTTCTCCAGTGCTGCGTTCCTCTTTTTAGTTTCTAGCGAACAAAATAAATTATTTTTTTTGTTTGATGAAATACTTGTGTGATGTGTTTTCCTTCAAAAAGTACAGTTTATTTATGAGCAGGCAAGGTACATTTCAAAAATACAAAGTGAACTAAATAACAAGGGGTAACAACACTAAACAACCTCCTGTCGATTAAAAAAGAAAAAGAAAATATAAAAAATACAATAATGTTGTTGTTGTAAGTTTATACACAAAAAAAATAAAAAAAATAAATAAGGAGAAATGAGCAAACTGTCTTTAAAGGAGATTTTTAGGGAATCCCCCCCCCCCCCCCAAAAACATCCAAAAAAGAAAAAAACAAATCTAAAATTGTGTAGATGTGACGCAAACTAAAATTGTATTGCTGAAATGGTTAAAAAAGAGTAATGAAATACGTTCGGGAGAAGTGTGTGTGACTATGAGCATCAAAAGAAGTTGGTTCTTGCAGCATTGTAAAGAACAAGAGAATGCGCTTGATGAAAGAATTTTTAACATTGCAGCGTGACGAATGTGCTATATCGCTTACGAGCAGTAGTTTTACCTGAGCGAGCGCTTTCATGTCGGAATTTGAATGTGAGCATGCGTGGCACTTGGTCCGATCAAAATTCTCTACACATGATCGGATTAGGTCCGACCGGCCCAGTTGGTCGGGAAATATTTCCAACATGTTGGAAAATTGTGTCCGACGGAGATTCAGACGGAATCAGTCCGATGCATATCACTAGGGATGAGCTTCGTGTTCGAGTCAAACGTACGTTCGACTCGAACATTGGCTGTTCGTCCGTTCGGCGAAATCCGAACATTTTGGTCCGTTCGCGTCAAATTCGCGTGGCGCTCACGGCCCACAATGCACTGCGATGGCTCAGTGCATTGCTGGCTCATGATTGGCCAAGCATGCACTGTGACCCTGCATGCTTGGCCAATCGCAGCTCCAGCAGCGAGGAGAGCCATGATTGGCCACAGGCAGGATGCCTGTGGCCAATCATAGCTCAGACTGTGTAGTGCACGCCCCACACTATATAAGGCCGCCATCGCGGCGGCCTCGTGTAGTGTGTTGGCGTCTGAAGCAGTGGGTGTTCTGTGTACCTTCAACACAGTACACACCGATCGTTTTCGGCCGATTTTCTATCTTGCTGTTGTGTAGTGGTTATTGTCTGCGTGCCCTGACCGCAGTATACACCACTATATTCACCTCACCTATATAGCTAGTGATCTGTCTTTTATAATAGAGCTTGCAGTCAGTAGTGTTAGGAGATAGTGCGTGCTGTCTGCGTGCTCTGTACCCAGTACATACCGCTATATCCACCTACATAGCTGTTCTCTATTTGAGACCACTTGCCATCTGCAGGAGTTATTGGAAGTTGTGTGTGCCTCCAGCACAGCACAGTATACATCTGTATATACCCCTTTATCTCTGGTGTTCTCTGGTTATTGTCTGCGTGCCCTGACCGCAGTATACACCGCTATATTCACCTCACCTATATAGCTAGTAGTAGTGATCTATCTTTTATAATAGAGCTTGCAGTCAGTAGTGTTAGGAGATAGTGCGTGCTGTCTGCGTGCTCTGTACCCAGTAGTGTTAGGAGATAGTGCGTGCTGTCTGCGTGCTCTGTACCCAGTACATACCGCTATATCCACCTACATAGCTGTTCTCTATTTGAGCCCACTTGCCATCTGCAGGAGTTATTGGAAGTTGTGTGTGCCTCCAGCACAGCACAGTATACATCTGTATATACTCCTTTATCTCTGGTGTTTTATAATAAAGGCATCTGCAGGAGTTAGTGGGTGTTGTGTGCCTCCAGCACAATATACACTACCCAACTGCTGTTTTACCCAACTCCCTTCAGGCCATTACCATGTCTGGAAGGCCAGCAAGGAGAGGCAGACAGGCGCGAGCCGATAAAAGAGGGCAAGCATGCTCTGTGTCTAGAGACAACAGTGCTGGTCGTGGACGCGGTGCATTGTCATCAGCACGTGGCCATGGGACATGCTTGTCCTTCTTTTCGGCAGCTGGACATGTTGAACCGCAACATGCCAACGACTTGGTAGAGTGGATGACCAAGCCCTCTTCATCCTCCTCATCCTCTCTCACCCAGTCTCAGGGTAGTAGCAAAGCAGCTGCCAACGCATCGTCTTCCCTCCTCTCAATGTCATCATCAGTGACTCCTTCCCTAGACCCATCACGTCCTCCTGAGGAGTCTCCTGAACTCTTTGAGCACAGTGTTGGGTACATGCTCCAGGAGGATGCCCAGTGTTTTGTGGGCTCTGATGATGACACTCAGCTAGAGGAAGGCAGTAGCGTGAGCGCAGACAGAGGGGATGCTCAAGAAGGACAGCAATCTGGCAGTCATGTTCCACAAGCTGCAGCATACTGCCAGGTTTGCTACAGCGATGAAGAGAGAGGGGATGATGAGGGCACTGACTCCACGTGGGTGCCTGGAAGGAGGGAGGAGGAGGAGGAGGAGGAGGAGGAGGCACATGTCCAACGAGGCAGGATGCCCTCCGGGGGCCAGCTTAGGGGCAGCACACCGACTGAATCACACCGCAGAGCTCCGCCTGTGCAGAGCGCTGCCTCTGCGCGTTATTCTAAAAAGTTCTTTGGTGTGGGCCTTTTTTGAGACGAGTGCATCAGATTGCACCGCTGCTATTTGCAACATATGTCTCAAGCGTATCTCACGTGGCCAAAACATCAGCCGCTTGGGCACCACATGCTTGACCAGACATATGTTGACCTGCCATGCAGCTTGTTGGCAAGCGTACCTCAAAGACCCACACCAAAGAACAAAGCGGACCTCTCCTTGCTCCTCATCAGCTGGCATCTCCAACCCCACTAGACCTTCAGTCCTCTCTGAAACCTGCTCTGAGAGGAATGAAGGTGTAGAATTAGGTGTGTCACAGCCAAGTGCTTCCGGGCACTCTGCTAGCAGTACACCCACGTCCGATTATAGCAGGCAAATGTCCCTGCCCCAGCTGCTGGACCGGCGGAAGAAGTTCACTCCCAGCCATCCACATGCCCAGCGGTTGAATGCTAGCTTGGCTAAATTGCTAGCACTTCAACTGCTGCCTTTTCAGTTGGTAGACTCGGCCCTCTTCCGTGAGTTTGTACAATGTGCGGTTCCTCAGTGGCAGGTCCCCAAACGCCACTTTTTCTCACAGAAGGCGATTCCGGCTCTCTACCGGCATGTGGAAGGCAATGTCCTTGCCTCGCTGGACAGGGCGGTCAGCGGTAAGGTGCATATTACCGCTGACTCATGGTCCAGCAGGCATGGACAGGGACGTTACCTGTCTTTCACGGCCCATTGGGTCACTCTTCTGGCAGCTGGGAAGGATGCAGGACAAGGTGCAGTAGTGTTGGAGGTTGTTCCGCCACCACGCCTCCAAAATGCTACTATTGGTTGTGACACACCTCTCTCCTCCACCCCCTCCTCTTCTTCTTCCTCCATGGCCTCTTCCAGTGCTCTGTCCTCAGAACCAGCGGTGCTCCGTAGGCGTTCCAGGGACTACGCAAGTACGCAGGCAAAACGATGCCATGCCGTGCTTGCGCTGGTTTGTTTGGGGGACAGGAGCCACACTGGGGCGGATGTTTTGTCAGCTCTGCAGGGGCAGGCCGAGAGGTGGTTGACGCCACGCCAGCTTAAGCCAGGAATGGTGGTTTGCGACAATGGCACCAACCTCCTCTCCGCCAGGGACAACTGACCCATGTGCCCTGTGTAGCTCACGTCCTTAACCTGGTGGTGCAGCGGTTCTTGGGCAGGTACCCCGGCTTACAGGATGTCCTGAAGCAGGCCAGGAAAGTCTGTGTGCATTTCTGCCGATCATTTAATGCCTGTGCTCGGCTGGCTGAGCTCCAAAAGGAGTTGAACCTGCCCAAGAACCGCCTTATATGTGACATGCCCACCAGATGGAACTCAACATTGGCCATGCTGCAGCGGCTGCACACGCAGCAGAGGGCCATCAATGAGTACCTGTGCGACTACGGCACCAGGACAGGGTCAGGGGAGCTTGGTTTTTTCTCACCACGCCAGTGGGGCATGATCAGGGATGCATGCACTCTCCTGTCACCGTTTGAGGAGGCTACAAGGATGGTGAGCAGTGACAGTGCATGCATCAGTGACACTGTACCTCTTGTCCACCTCTTGGAGCATACGCTGCTTGGAATAATAGACAGGGCACTTGAGGCAGAACAGAGGCAGGAAGAGGAGGACTTCCTTGCCTCTCAAGGCCCCCTTTATCCAGACAGTGTTCCTGCTGTGCCACCCATCACACAGGAAGAGGATGAGGAGGAGGAAGAGGAGGAGGAGGATGATTGTGTCAGCATGGAGGTGGAGGCTGGCACTCAGCATCAGCATCAGCAGCAGCAGCAGCAGTCCTGTAGGGATGATTTACAGTCCCAAGAAACACGTGGACTTGTACGTGGCTGGGAGGAGGTAGCTGCAGATCATGTTGTCCTTAGTGACCCAGAGGACTCCGGTGCGAATGCCTCAGCTAACCTACGCTGCATGGCCTCCCTGATCCTGCAAAGCCTGCGGAAGGATCCTCGTATTCTTTGGATCAAGGAGAGGGACCATTACTGGCTGGCCACTCTCCTTGATCCACGGTACAAGGGTAAGGTTGCCGACCTTATCTTGCCATCGCAGAGGGAGCAGAGGATGAGACATCTCCGGGAGGCCTTGCAGAAAGGTCTGTGCAACGCGTTCCCAGAGACTGGGAGGTTACAAACTCCTGGTCCTGGACAACGTGTTGCTGAGGCATCGGTCAGAAGGAGCGGTGGAGAAGGTGGCCGTCTGACTGATGCTTTCAGACAATTTTTTAGTCCACAGCCCCAAGGTATGATCGGTTCCAGCAACCATCGCCAGCGTCTGATTTACATGGTGCAGGAATACCTAGGGGCAAGGTCAGACTTGGACACCTTTCCCACCGAAAATCCTCTGGCTTACTGGGTCTTGAGGATGGATCACTGGCCAGAGCTTGCACAGTATGCAATTGAGCTACTGGCCTGTCCTGCATCCAGCGTTCTTTCGGAACGCACCTTCAGTGCTGCTGGTGGCTTTGTTACTGATCACAGGGTGCGCCTGTCCACCGAATCAGTTGATCGACTGACCTTCATCAAGATGAATCAGTCTTGGATCACCCACAGCTACCAAGCACCTGAAGCTGATGTAACCGAATAATTTTTTTTGAAATACCACATCCCTTCAAGACTGCCTATGCTGATGCTGAGTGACTGTCCTGTTATGTTGATTGTCTATCCTCTTCCTCCTCCGCTGATATGTTGGAAGAACATTTCTGGTTCTGGTTGATGCCATCAGCCCAATTTTTCTGCCCCTGTTTAACAGGGGCGTTTAAGTACAATTTTTGATGCAATGCTTTGCAGCAGGGCTAATTCCTGCAATAAAACTAGAGTATATGGGAGAGGTTGCAGTGTGGTGGCACCAGCACCAGTGCCTAAGGCCCAATTTTTCTGCCCCTGTTTAACAGGGACATGTAATTACAATTCTTGATATAATATTTCATAGGAGGGCCCCTTCCTGTGCCCACCCAGAGTAACGGTGAGGACTTATAGTGTTGTGGCACCAGCACCACAACCACCAAAGGTCAATTTTTCTACCACTGTTCAACAATGGCATGTAATTACAATTCTTGATATAATCGTTCACAGCAGGGCGCTCCAGCGCCCACCAAGAGTCACTTTCAGGGCTTACAATGTTGTGGCAAAACCAACACCTTGTTCCGCCATTTCTGCAGAGCATATAGGGCAGGCCCCTACTTTCAAACATCCAACTTACAAACATCTCCTACTTGCAAACGGAAGGAGACAACAGGAAGTGAGATGAAAAAAGATGGACGGCAAAACAAATTATACAGGGGTGATAACCCTTCCCTATGTTTTCCAAAAAGCTTTAAAATAGTTTTTTTGACTGGAGCTACACTTTAAAAATGTACCAGTTGAAAATTACAAACAGATTCAACTTAACACAACAAACCTACACAGTCCCTGTCTTGTTTGCACCTCCTGTATACTGCTGTTCTGAGTATATAAGGCCTGGGGGCCACACGCATTTCCTTTTTTTAATATGGGTACGGGGTTCCCCTTAATATCTGTACAAGACCCAAATAGGCTGGTAATGGGCAGGGAGGGCTACCCATGCCATTTTTCTCAATGATTTTCAACCATATTGCAGGAACCAGATATAACATTAAAACCGCAAGCAGTTTTCAATGACGTTATTTCCATTAAATGTCATTTTGTGCAGGGACTGTTCTAAACACGGGAAACACGTGGCACTTCACAGGCATACTATAGACACCCCCCAGGCACCATATTTAAAGGAATATTTCACTTTCTTTTTTCACTTTAATCGTCATTAAAATCAGTGCTCCCGCCAAAACGGCCATTTTTAAAAACATTTTAGGCATTGACCCATGTCCCCTGGGGCAGGAGCCAGGTCCCCAAACCCTTTTTAGGACAGTATCTTGCATGTTAGCCGTTAAAATTAGCACTTTTCATTTCGAACGTTCGAGTCCCATAGACTTCAATGGGGTTCTAACGTTCGTACGAATTTGGGGTCCGTTCGAAAGTTCTGGTGCGAACCGAACCGGGGGGTGTTCGGCTCATCCCTACTGGAGAGGTGGGGCAGCTATAATCTCAGGATTTTTAGACCAAAAGGATGTCGGTAAGGGACATTTCAAAGACAGATGTAATAAAAACACACATTTTTTTACATACTATCCCTGGTTTTACTGAGGCTGGCAACCCTGATGGGGCCCCCCTAGTGGCATGGGGCCCTCGGGCAGTGCCCGAGTGGCTCCAATGGTCAGTTCGCCCCTTGTCCAGAGGAACTATGCTGTCTACTTGGCATGACCTTCCTGACAGGAGGACCAAAAACCTTTTCAAAGAGATGACTTGTGGCTGAATTCTTAATCTCAAGAAGGCACCGGCCCAGGAAAAAAAAAAAGAAGCTTTTTTCAGCCTTGGGAATTATCGCGGCTGTTAAACGTTTACAGGAATTGCTGACTGTTCTTTTTTTCGAGGACACGCAACTCAACAAAGCCAACATAAAGATATAGATGGCCATCCATCTGCAAAGCTCTTGGGCGTTCTACACTAAAATTGCGACGTGACTGATTGGTAGGAAAACTTTCATAGGTCAAGAATAACATCATTTACCATAAGGACATTGAGAAATCTGAAGGAGCGGCTCCGGGAATAGTGTCAGGATTGAAGCGCTGACTCGGTGATTTCGGTGACAAGCCTTTACATTTTCAGGGAGATCCTGCTGCCTTCCTTTGGTAATGATGAACAGACTGGTCTCGCTTTTTTGAAAATGCTGCGTTTGGAAAGCGGGCGGATGAGGACATCATGTTCAGAAAGCGTTGTCATCGCTGTGTTTTGTGCAGGAAACAATTTCTATTTTTGGAAAGTAATTGGTCATACTGGGGATACAAAAAAAAAAAAAAAAGGAGGTCGTAACGAGATGAGAGTCCCGGGATGGAAATTTGTAGGGGAAATGTTAGTGTTACATTCGCAGTCCCGCCGAGCGCAATGTATCTCTGCTTAGAACCACACTCTCAAGGACATGGATAAAAAAAAAAAAAAATTATTCGTTTGGTGAGAACGGCAAAAAAAAAAACATTTTCCGTTATAAATATCGGCAACTTTTCAAGGACTTATTTGATGTTCTGTATCTTCAAAACTGTGCTGTATTATGTAGTATTGAGTGCACTGAATGTTCAAGGGTGTTAAAAAAAATAAAATAAAAAATAAAACGTTTAAGAACGTTTCAAAGGATTTTTTAACGTTTTAAAATCTTAAATGTTTAATTCAGTTATTTAAAATGTTTGATTTTAACCGCTAGTACATCATTTACTGAGGCAGGGAGGACCGCTCTGTGTCAGACCACATAACTAGTGCCGGGTACACGATCTGACACTTCCCGGGTCCGGGGCACACGCAGCCACCGGCGACCGGCTTTTGGTGTCAATAGAAGGAATAGTGCCCCATCGTTGGTGTCAGTGAAAGGTACGGTACGCAATTTTTGGTGTCAGTGGCGGGGAATAGGGACCCATCATTGGTGTCATTGGGAGGAATAGTGCCCCATCATTCGTATCAGTGGGAAGAATAGTTCCCCATCAATGGTGTCAGTGGGAGGAATAGTGCCCCATCATTCGTATCAGAGGGAGGAATAGTGCCCCATCATTCGTATCAGTGGGAAGAATAGTTCCCCATCACTGGTGTCAGTGGGAGGAATAGTGCCCCATCATTCGTATCAGTGGGAAGAATAGTGCCCCATCATTAGTGTCAGTGGGAGGAATAGTGCCCCATCATTGGTGTCAGTGGGAGGAATAGTGCCCCATCATTCGTATCAGTGGGAAGAATAGTGCCCCATCATTAGTGTCAGTGGGAGGAATAATGCCCCATCATTGGTGTCAGTGGGAAGAATAGTGCCCCATCATTGGTATCAGTGGGAGGAATAGTGTCCCATCATTGGTGTCAGTGGGAGGAATAGTGCCCCATCATTGGTGTCAGTGGGAGGAATAGTGCCCCATCATTGGTGTCAGTGGGAGGAATAGTGCCCCGTCATTGGTATCAGTGGCAGGAATAGTGTCCCATCATTGAGAGTGTCAATGAGAGGAATAGTGCCCCATGATTGGTGTCAGTGTGAGGAATAGTGCCCCATCATTGGTGTCAGTGGGAGTAATAGTGCCCCATCATTGGTGTCAGTGGGAGTAATAGTGCCCCATCATTGGTGTCAGTGGGAGTAATAGTGCCCCATCATTGGTGTCAGGAGTAATAGTGCCCCATCATTGGTGTCAGTGGGAGGAATAGTGCCCCATCATTGGTGTCAGTGGGAGGAATAGTGCCCCATCATTGGTGTCAGTAGGAGTAATAGTGCCCCATCATTGGTGTCAGTAGGAGTAATAGTGCCCCATCATTGGTGTCAGTGGGAGGACTAGTGCCCCATCATTGGTGCCATTGGGAGGAATAATGCCTCATTACACACAGTGGAAGCCGTTCTCCGGTACTGTGGACTTGATGTCCGCCGATTACACAGTACAGAGGCAGAACAACAATCTACCTTATTATTGTATGAAAAAGAGTATTTGCTCCCTTTCTGATTTTTTATTTTTATTTTTTGCATATTTCTCACACTTCAATGACTCGGATCATCAAACAGGTTTTATTATTACACAAAGATAACCCGAGTAAATACAAAATGCAGTTTTTTAATTGATGGTTTAATTTATTAACGCAAAAAAGCTGTCCAAACCGGCCTCGCTTTATGTGAAAAAGTAATTGCCCCCCCAAACCTAATAAGTGGTTGCACCACCCTTGGCGGCAACAACTGCGATCAAGCGTTTGCGATAACTGGCGATGAGTCTCTCACATCGCTGTGGAGCAATTTCGGCCCACTCTTCTTTGCAGGAATTGTTTTAATTCAGCCACATTGGAGGGTTTTCCATCATGAACGGCCTGGGTGAGGTCATGAGATACAGCAACTCAATTGGATTTAGGTCCGGGCTTTGACTAGGCCGCTCCAAAACCTAAAATTTTGCTTTGTTGGAACCATTTGGAGGTTTTCAGATTCCTAACAATCAACTCAGGGGCGTAACTATAGGGGGTGCAGCAGTCGTGACCGCAACTGGGCCCTGTGATGCAGGGGGCCCATGCAGCCCCCTCTACATATGGCCAGCAGCAGCATAGGCAGCTAGGGGTACCAGTGCACCATGCACACGGGTGGTGGAGGTGGAGGGTGACTAGCAGAGCTCCATGCTCGACTATCGCACTGGCTGCTCTTTAGTTGTGCATTCCCCGCATGACCTGTGTCCTCGGCCGGCTCCTCAGAGTACCCCTCTCCTGCTCCATGCATTGCCACTCAGTCCGATGTCTGTTCTCCCCAACCAGAGTCTGCCCCCCCCTCCCCGAGTCCGGCCCACACTGCACTGCATACTTCTCCCGGGTAAACAAACTTTAAGCACACAGATGCAGTGCAGCCCTATGAGAGCCCCCCGGAGGACACTGCAGGCTTGTCTGCCAGTCCCCCTCCTCCCCCGTCATACACAGATGATGAAAGGTCTTTCTGGGAGATATGCTGATCGCCCGTCCAGCACACTGGATGGAGCCCAGGCCAACATGGATGAGTGCGCGGCCTGCAGCTTGGTCATGGTGAGTGAGAGGACCCCATCCCCCACACACCATTACATACCCCCTCCATCTCCCCCTGGGGACAGGGGCCCCTTCTCAGGTGGGGACAGAGACCCCCATCTCCCCTGAGGACAGGGACCCCTTCTCACCTGGGGGCAGTAACTTCATCTGCCCTGGAGAAAAGGACCTCATCTCTTCTAGGGACGGGGACCCCATCCTGCCTAGGGACAGTCCCCCAATGGGGCACCTAAAAATAAAAAAAACTAATAAAAAAAAACTACTGATACCAGTGGGGGAACTACAGGGCTCACAAAGGTCATACCTGTGACCACGCCCTGGAGTTCCGCCGCCGGACTCAGAGGGAAGGGCCCTGGCTGGGGTTCGGGGGGGGGGGGCCTTCATGGTTTCTTGCATCGGGGCCCTGAAGGTTCTAGTTACGGCACTGAATCAACTGTAAATCAGTCCTTGGCATCCAATATCAGATCCCAGATAGGCTGCTACAAGACTTCTGGGCCCTATGAAATGGCTCAGGATGAAGCGTCAGGCATCTCATCCAGTGGAAGCTGGTGCTAAATATTTGGAGGGGGGGGGGGATATGGCAAACTAACGACACCCAGCCCCCACCTCCTGCAGGGGGGAGACAGATGTGAAGGCGGCGATCGCTGCAAGCACAGCCGAAGACAGACGGTGGACGGGAAGGCGGCGACTGTCACAAGCACCCCCCCCCCCAGCGTTAGATGGATAAGAAGGCGGCAGCGATCCACAGCCACCTCCCCCCCCCCCCCCCCCACACGCAGGAGACAGACCTTTCCTTAGGAGGCAGGGGGAAGGAAGAGCCGGGCCGTTGATTCTCCTTACGGCTCAGCAGGAAGTGTGTCCTGAGACATGATTGGCCAGGTCTCAAAACCCGCTTCCTGGCTGGCCTGGAGGAGAATCATGAAGACAATAGCAAATATTATTTTGCTATTGTCACACAACTGGGTGGGCTCTGGGCGCAGTGCTCTGCGCCCCGAGCCCGCCCCTTTTTTGAAGCCAGTTAGAGCTTCAGGCTCTAATCATGTGGTTAAAAAAAAAGAAAAACCCCCTTGGAATCCATGCGTCCTGTGCCCTGCATAGAGATTAGGGGCCGGGCACATGGATTAGTCTGGGGTCTTGTGTTCTCTCCTGTGTTTTCACTGTTTACCATCCTGTTGATGTATGGTCCAGTATATTGATCTTATCAACTTCTGCTGGGTCTAGTATACAGTGCTTAGGTATGCAGTACTTGTTAAAAGCCTCCTGAAGAAGCCATAGTCTGGCGAAACATGTACAGCTGATGTTACTGCACCTGTACCATAGCCGCGTGGGTACTGTATGATGTGTTTGTTTGTAAAAAAAAGTTACAATAAAATCTGATACTTTTTAAAAACCAAATATGTGGGGTTTTTTTTGGTACCTTTTTAAAATCCAATTTTTCCATTTCACCTGTGTAAAAAGAAGCTGGACAAAATAAAATAAATATGAATACATTTTTCAGGCCCGACCATACTTAATCAGGAAATAAATGATATATAAAACCACTATAAATTATATGTAAATGATATATAAAACTACTATAAATTATATATAAATGATATATAAAACCACTATAAATTATATGTAAATTATATATAAAACCACTATAAATGATATATAAATTATATATAAAACCACTATAAATGATATATAAATTATATATAAAACCACTATAAATTATATATAAATTATATATAAAACCACTATAAATTATATATAAATGATATATAAAACTACTATAAATTATATATAAATGATATATAAAACCACTATAAATTATATATAACTGATATATAAAACCACTATAAATTATATGTAAATTATATATAAAACCACTATAAATGATATATAAATTATATATAAAACCACTATAAATGATCTATAAATTATATATAAAACCACTATAAATGATATATAAATTATATATAAAACCACTATAAATTATATATAAATGATATATAAAACCACTATAAATTATATATAAAACCACTATAAATTATATATAAATGATATATAAAACCACTATAAATTATATGTAAATTATATATAAAACCACTATAAATTATATATAAAACCACTATAAATTATATATAAATGATATATAAAACTACTATAAATTATATATAAATGATATATAAAACCACTATAAATTATATATAAATGATATATAAAACCACTATAAATTATATGTAAATTATATATAAAACCACTATAAATGATATATAAATTATATATAAAACCACTATAAATGATCTATAAATTATATATAAAACCACTATAAATTATATATAAATTATATATAAAACCACTATAAATTATATATAAATGATATATAAAACCACTATAAATGATATATAAAACCACTATAAATTATATATAAATGATATATAAAACCACTATAAATTATATGTAAATTATATATAAAACCACTATAAATTATATGTAAATTATATATAAAACCATTATAAATTATATATAAATTATATATAAAACCATTATAAATTATATATAAATTATATATAAAACCACTATAAATTATATATAAATGATATATAAAACCACTATAAATTATATATAAATGATATATAAAACCACTATAAATTATATGTAAATTATATATAAAATCACTATAAATGATATATAAAACCACTATAAATTATATATAAATGATATATAAAACCACTATAAATTATATATAAATGATATATAAAACCACTATAAATTATATGTAAATTATATATAAAACCACTATAAATGATATATAAAACCACTATAAATTATATATAAATGATATATAAAACCACTATAAATTATATATAAATGATATATAAAACCACTATAAATTATATGTAAATTATATATAAAACCACTATAAATTATATATAAATGATATATAAAACCACTATAAATTATATATAAATGATATATAAAACCACTATAAATTATATATAAATGATATATAAAACCACTATAAATTATATGTAAATTATATATAAACCCACTATAAATTATATATAAACCCACTATAAATTATATATAAATTATATATAAAACCACTATCAATTATATATAAATTATATATAAAACCACTATAAATCATATGTAAATGATATATAAAACCATTATAAATTATATATAAATTATATATAAAACCATTATAAATTATATATAAATTATATATAAAACCACTATAAATTATATATAAAACCACTATAAATTATATATAAAACCACTATAAATTATATGTAAATGATATATAAAACCACTATAAATTATATATAAATGATATATAAAACCACTATAAATTATATGTAAATAATATGTAAACCCACTATAAATTATATATAAATTATATATAAAACCACTATAAATTATATATAAATGATATATAAAACCACTATAAATTATATGTAAATTATATATAAAACCACTATAAATTATATATAAATTATATATAAAACCACTATAAATTATATATGAATTATATATAAAACCACTATACCATACAAAAAAAAATAATCATTTTTGCTTAATCTGCAAATTGCATGACTTTACAATCTGCAGCACTCTTAGAAAGCTCAGGAAAATACCTTCGTAATGATCATCTAGCCAAAGCTTCTGTTCTCTATCTACTGCATAAAATTCTCAATCGAAGATTAACATTGCTTACCGAAGGTTAAGCAATTATTATCCATGGTTTGTAGAAGGTTTAGCATGTCTTTGCAGGGCTTAGTTCTCATTATCGGAGGTTTACTGCTTAGAAGTCACCTTTAACCTTGTTTTTCAAAGCAAAGAAACTCTCATCAATATTTTCTGTATCCACCAGGCTCAGGCTCATAGTTGCCAATCAAGAAGAATATTTAATTACATGCTTAGAACGTATTGTAGTTTGTTTCCTATGCAAGGTAAGTGGACCTCAAAGCTTCAGAGATGTCATGGAGTCAAGGTTCACCGCAGGTGAGTCTCCGGTACTTTCAATTATTGGCAAGAGAGTGCCGGAGAAAGAAAACAGTGAAGAGCGATTATAACCAGCTGATAAAGCCAGCGGAGGCTGGAAACCCAATAGGCCCTGAAGGTGGACTGGAGACTACCAGGAGCAGAAGGGTTAGCTCCATTTATGGTTAGACTGGCAGAAATCATATTCTTTGGTCTAAAGAAGGGCTCTCCAATCTTTTCAAACACGGGAGGCCAGTTTATCACCCATCAGACTTTAGAAGGGCCGGACTGTAGACCAGTGGGAGTAAAAAAAATGCCCCGGCATTAGTAAGAGTAAACTATACCCAATCGTTGGTATCAGTGGAAGGAACAGTGACCTATAATTGGTGTCAGTGAAAGGTACAGTACGCCATTGTTGGTGTCAGTGGGAGGAATAGTGCCCATTTTTGGTGTCAATTGTAGGAATAGTGCCCCATCATTGGTGTCAGTGGGGGGAATAGTGCCCCATCATTGGCGTCAGTGGGGGGGAATAGTGCCCCATCGTTGGTGTCAGTGGGAGAAATAGTGCCCCATCATTGGTGTCAGTGAAAGATATAGTATGCCATTGTTGGTGTCAGTGGAAGGAATAGTGCTCCATCATTAGTGTCACTGAAAGGTACAGTACATCATGGGAGGAATTGTGTCCAATCATTGGTGTCAGTGGGAGGAATAGTACCCATTTTTGGTGCCAATTGTAGGAATAGTGCTCCATAATTGGTATCAGTGGGAGGAATAGTGCCCTATAATTGGTGTCAGTGAAAGATATAGTATGCCATCATTGGTGTCAGTGAGAACAATAGTCCCCATTATTGGTATCAGTGGGAGGAATAGTAACAGTTTTTGGTGTCAATAGAAGGAATAGTGCCACATCATTGGTGTCAGTGAAAGGTACAGTACGCCATTGTTGGTGTCAGTGGGACGAATAGTACGCCATTGTTGGTGTCAGTGGGAGGAATAGTGCCCGTTTTTGGTGTCAATTGTAGGAATAGTGCCACATCATCGGTGTCAGTGGGATGAATAGTGCCCCATCATTGGTTTCAGTGGATGAAATAGTGCCCTATCTTTGGTGTTAGGGATGAGCCGAACACCCCCCCGGTTCGGTTCGCACCAGAACTTTCGAACGGACCCCAAATTCGTACAAAATTTAGAACCCCATTGAAGTCTATGGGACTCAAACGTTCGAAATTAAAAGTGCTAATTTTAACAGCTAATATGCAAGATACTGTCCTAAAAAGGGTTTGGGGACCTGGCTCCTGCCCCAGGGGACATGGGTCAATGCCTAAAACGTTTTTAAAAATGGCCGTTTTGGCGGGAGCACTGATTTTAATGACGATTAAAGTGAAAAGAAAAGTGAAATATTCATTTAAATATGGTGCCTGGGGGGTGTCTGTAGTATGCCTGTGAAGTGCTACGTGTTTCCCGTGTTTAGAACAGTCCCTGCACAAAATGACATTAAACGGAAATAACACCATTTAAAACTGCTTGCGCTTTTAATGTTATATCTGGTTCCTGCAATATGGTTGAAAATCATTGAGAAAAATGGCATGGGTAGCCCTCCCTGCCCATTACCAGCCTATTTGGGTCTTGTACGCATATTAAGGGGAACCCCGTACCCATATTAAAAAAAGGAAATGCGTGTGGCCCCCAGGCCCTATATACTCAGAACAGCAGTATACAGGCGGTGCAAACAAGACAGGGACTGTGTAGGTTTGTTGTGTTAAGTTGAATCTGTTTGTAATTTTCAACTGGTACATTTTTAAAGTGTAGCTCCAGTCAAAAAAACTATTTTTAAGCTTTTTGGAAAACATAGGGAAGGGTTATCACCCCTGTATAATTTGTTTTGTCGTCCATCTTTTTTCATCTCACTTGCTGTTGTCTCCTTCCGTTTGCAAGTAGGAGATGTTTGTAAGTTGGATGTTTGAAAGTAGGGGCCTGCCCTATATGCTCTGCAGAAATGGCGGAACAAGGTGTTGGTGTTGCCACAACATTGTAAGCCCTGAAAGTGACTCTTGGTGGGCGCTGGAGCGCCCTGCTGTGAACGATTATATCAAGAATTGTAATTACATGCCATTGTTGAACAGTGGTAGAAAAATTGACCTTTGGTGGTTGTGGTGCTGGTGCCACAACACTATAAGTCCTCACAGTTACTCTGGGTGGGCACAGGAAGGGGCCCTCCTGTGAAATATTATATCAAGAATTGTAATTACATGTCCCTGTTAAACAGGGGCAGAAAAATTGGGCCTTAGGCACTGGTGCTGGTGCCACGACACTGCAACCTCTCCCATATACTCTAGTTTTATTGCAGGAATTAGCCCTGCTGCAAAGCATTGCATCAAAAATTGTAATTAAATGCCCCTGTTAAACAGGGGCAGAAAAATTGGGCTGATGGCATCACCCAGAACCAGAAATGTTCTTCCAACATATCAGCGGAGGAGGAAGAGGATAGACAATCAACATAACAGGACAGTCACTCACATAACAGGACAGTCATTCAGCATCAGCATAGGCAGTCTTGAAGGGATGATATATTTAAAAAAAAATTATTCGGTTACATCAGCTTCAGGTGCTTGGTAGCTGTGGGTTATCCAAGACTGATTCATCTTGATGAAGGTCAGACGATCAACTGATTCGGTGGACAGGCGCACCCTGTGATCGGTAACAAAGCCACCAGCAGCACTGAAGGTGCGTTCCGAAAGAACGCTGGATGCAGGACAGGCCAGTAGCTTAATTGCATACTGTGCAAGCTCTGGCCAGTGATCCATCCTCAAGACCCAGTAAGCCAGAGGATTTTCGGTGGGAAAGGTGTCCAAGTCTGACCTTGCCCCTAGGTATTCCTGCACCATGTAAATCAGACGCTGGGGATGGTTGCTGGAACCGATCATACCTTGGGGCTGCGGACTAAAAAATTGTCTGAAAGCATCAGTCAGACGGCCACCTTCTCCACCGCTCCTTCTGACCGATGCCTCAGCAACACGTTGTCCAGGACCAGGAGTTTGTAACCTCCCAGTCTCTGGGAACGCGTTGCACAGACCTTTCTGCAAGGCCGGAGATGTCTCATCCTCTGCTCCCTCTGCGATGGCAAGATAAGGTCGGCAACCTTACCCTTGTACCGTGGATCAAGGAGAGTGGCCAGCCAGTAATGATCCCTCTCCTTGATCCAAAGAATACGAGGATCCTTCCGCAGGCTTTGCAGGATCAGGGAGGCCATGCAGCGTAGGTTAGCTGAGGCATTCGGTCCGGAGTCCTCTGGGTCACTAAGGACAACATGATCCGCAGCTACCTCCTCCCAGCCACGTACAAGTCCACGGGTTTATTGGGACTGTATATCATCCCTACAAGACTGCTACAAGACTGCTGCTGCTGCTGATGCTGAGTGCCAGCCTCCACCTCCATGCTGACACAATCATCCTCCTCCTCCTCTTCCTCCTCCTCATCCTCTTCCTGTGTGATGGGTGGCACAGCAGGAACACTGTCTGGATAAAGGGGGCCTTGAGAGGCAAGGAAGTCCTCCTCTTCCTGCCTCTGTTCTGCCTCAAGTGCCCTGTCCATTATTCCACGCAGCGTATGCTCCAAGAGGTGGACAAGAGGTACAGTGTCACTGATGCATGCACTGTCACTGCTCACCATCCTTGTGGCCTCCTCAAACGGTGCATCCCTGATCATGCCCCACTGGCGTGGTGAGAAAAAACCGAGCTCCCCTGACCCTGTCCTGGTGCCGTAGTCGCACAGGTACTCATTGATGGCCCTCTGCTGCATGTGCAGCCGCTGCAGCATGGCCAACGTTGAGTTCCACCTGGTGGGCATGTCACATATAAGTCGGTTCTTGGGCAGGTTCAACTCCTTTTGGAGCTCAGCCAGCCAAGCACAGGCATTAAATGATCGGTGGAAATGCACACAGACTTTCCTGGCCTGCTTCAGGACATCCTGTAAGCCCGGGTACCTGCCCAAGAACCACTGCACCACCAGGTTAAGGACGTGAGCTACACAGGGCACATGGGTCAGTTGTCCCTGTCGGAGGGCGGAGAGGAGGTTGGTGCCATTGTCACAAACCACCATTCCTGGCTTAAGCTGGCATGGCGTCAACCACCTCTCAGCCTGCCCCTGCAGAGCTGACAAAACATCCGCCCCAGTGTGGCTCCTGTCCCCCAAACAAACCAGCACAAGCACGGCATGGCATTGTTTTGCCTGCGTACTTGCGTAGCCCCTGGAGCACCTATGGAGCACCGCTGGTTCTGAGGACAGAGCACTGGAAGAGGCCATGGAGGAAGAAGAAGAGGAGGGGGTGGAGGAGAGAGGTGTGTCACAACCAATAGTAGCATTTTGGAGGCGTGGTGGCGGAACAACCTCCAACACTACTGCACCTTGTCCTGCATCCTTCCCAGCTGCCAGAAGAGTGACCCAATGGGCCGTGAAAGACAGGTAACGTCCCTGTCCATGCCTGCTGGACCATGAGTCAGCGGTAATATGCACCTTACCGCTGACCGCCCTGTCCAGCGAGGCAAGGACATTGCCTTCCACATGCCGGTAGAGAGCCGGAATCGCCTTCCATGAGAAAAAGTGGCGTTTGGGGACCTGCCACTGAGGAACCGCA
Organism: Lithobates pipiens; assembly: GCF_037356315.1. Lineage (NCBI taxonomy): Eukaryota > Metazoa > Chordata > Amphibia > Anura > Ranidae > Lithobates > Lithobates pipiens. The sequence continues at coordinate 8,228,895 of NW_027507758.1, read as the reverse complement.
CATTGTACAAACTAATGGAAGGGGGCCGAGTCTACCAACTGAAAAGGCAGCAGTTGAAGTACTAGCAATTTAGCCAAGCTAGCATTCAACCGCTGGGCATGTGGATGGCTGGGAGTGAACTTCTTTCACCGGTCCAGCAGCTGGGGCAGGGACATTTGCCTGCTATAATCGGATGTGGGTGTACTGCTAGCAGAGTTCCCGGAAGCACTTGGCTGTGACACACCTAATTCTACACCTTCATTCCTCTCAGAGCAGGTTTCAGAGAGGACTGAAGGTCTAGTGGGGTTGGAGATGCCAGCTGATGAGGAGCAAGGAGAGGTCCGCTTTGTTCTTTGGTGTGGGTCTTTGAGGTACGCTTGCCAACGAGCTGCATGGCAGGTCAACATATGTCTGGTCAAGCATGTGGTGCCCAAGCGGCTGATATTTTGGCCACGCGAGATACGCTTGAGACATATGTTGCAAATAGCAGCGGTGCGATCTGATGCACTCGTCTCAAAAAAGGCCCACACCAAAGAACTTTTAGAATAACGCGCAGAGGCAGCGCCCTGCACAGGCGGAGCTCTGCGGTGTGATTCAGTCGGTGTGCTGGCCCCTAAGCTGGCCCCCGGAGGGCATCCTGCCTCGTTGGACATGTGCCTCCTCCTCCTCCTCCTCTCTCCTACCAGGCACCCACGTGGAGTCAGTGCCCTCATCATCCCCTCCCTCTTCATCGCTGTAGCAAACCTGGCAGTATGCTGCAGCTTGTGGAACATGACTGCCAGATTGCTGTCCTTCTTGAGCATCCCCTCTCTCTGCGCTCACGCTGCTGCCTTCCTCTAGCTGAGTGTCATCATCAGAGCCTACAAAACACTGGGCATCCTCCTGGAGCATGTACCCAACACTGTGCTCAAAGAGTTCAGGAGACTCCTCAGGAGGACGTGGTGGGTCTAGGGAAGGAGTCACTGATGATGACATTGAGACGAGGGAAGACGATGCGTTGGCAGCTGCTTTGCTAGTACCCTGAGACTGGGTGAGAGAGGATGAGGGGGATGAAGAGGGCTTGGTCATCCACTCTACCAAGTCATTGGCATGTTGCGGTTCAACATGTCCAGCTGCCGAAAAGAAGGACAAGCGTGTCCCATGGCAACGTGCTGATGATGATGAAGCACCGCGTCAACGACCAGCACTGTTGTCTCTAGACACAGAGCCTGCTTGCCCTCTTTTATCGGCTCGCGCCTGTCTGCCTCTCCTTGCTGGTCTTCCAGACATGGCAATGGCCTGAAGGGAGTTGGGTAAAACAGCAATTGGGTAGTGTATATTGTGCTGGAGGCACACAACACCCACTAACTCCTGCAGATGCCTTTATTACAGAACACCAGCAATAAAGGGTAGATAAAGGGGTATACTGTACTGGAGGTACACAACACCCACTAAGCCCTGCAGATGCCTCTATTAGAGAACAGCAATAAAGGGTAGATACAGGTGTATATTGTGCTGGAGGCACAAAAAACCCACTAACTCCTGCAGATGCCTTTATTATAGAACACCAGAGATAAAGGGGTATATACAGATGTATACTGTGCTGTGCTGGAGGCACACACAACTTCCAATAACTCCTGCAGATGGCAAGTGGGCTCAAATAGAGAAGAGCTATGTAGGTGTATATGACGGTGTGTACTGGGTACAGAGCACGCAGACAGCACACACTATCTCCTAACACTGACTGCAAGCTCTATTATAAAAGATAGATATATCGCTAGCTATATAGGTGAGGTGAATATAGCGGTGTATACTGCGGTCAGGGCACACAGACAACAACCACTACAGAAGAGCAAGATCGAAAAATCGGCCGATAACGATCGGTGTGTACTGTTTTGAAGGTACACAGAACTCCCACTAACTGCTTCAGACGCCAACACACTACACAAGGCCGCCGCGCTGGCGGCCTTATATAGTGTGGGGCGTGTACTACACAGCCTGAGCTATGATTGGCCACAGGCATCCTGCCTGTGGCCAATCATGGCTCTCCTCGCTGCCGGCGCTGTGATTGGCCAAGCATGCGGGGTCACAGTGCATACTTGGCCAATCATGAGCCAGCAATGCACTGCGCCATCGCAGTGCATTGTGGGCCGTGAGCGCCACACGAATTTGGCGCGAACGGCCCATAACGTTTGGAATTCGCCGAACGGGCGAACAGCCGATGTTCGAGTCGAAAGTATGTTCGACTCGAACACGAAGCTCATCCCTATTTGGTGTCAGTGGGAAGAATAGTACGCCATTGTTGGTGTCAATGTGATAAATAGTGCCCCATCTATGGTGTCAATGGGGGAGGGTCAGTGACCCAACTTTGGTGTCAGTGGGAGGAATATGCCAGTGTTGTTATCAGTGGGAGAAATTGTGTTCCATCTTTGGTGTCAGCGGGAGGAATAGTATGTCATTGTTGGTGTCACTGGTAAAAATATTGTCCTGTTGTTGGAGTCAGTGGATGGAATGGTGCCACAAGGGCTGAATAAAATCAAACAAAGGACCACATCTGGCACTTGGCCACAGTTTGGAGGCCACTAGCATATGATTAGCTCAAGGGCTGTGAAAAAAATGCCCTATTGTTGGTGTCAGTAGGAGAAAACAATGCCCTATCATTTCATCTCTGTTCTAATTTCAAGTCTTAAAAAAAGATGATTTATTTTTTATACGTTTTATACATTATATTTTGAACTAAATAAGTATGTGACTGATTATTAAAAAAAATATCAATTGCAATTAATTACGAATAGTAATACTAATTTTAGCAGAATACATTTATTGCATGATGTTTGTTGTTGCTGAGAAATTGTTGAGAACTTTACAGATACTGAAAATAAACACAAAAATACAGTCATCAGAAATAAAATTTTATTTTAGGAAATTAATTATATTTACCCATTGTATGAAATATTTGTTTAAGTGTTGCATGAACTGAATAGGAAATATGTATTTAATGTTATATATATATATATATATATATATATATATATATATATATATATATATATATATATATATATATATATATATATAGTTAGTAAAAGCCAAAATATAGTCATCAGAGATCCAATTTTATTTTAGGTAATGTATTTTATTTTTTACATTGTATGGAATATTTGTCTAAGTATTGTATGACCTGAATTGGAAATATTTATTTAATGTAATATTTATTTCAGTAAACACAAAAATATAGTCATCAGAAGTACAATTCCATTTTAGGAAATTCATTTTATTCATACATTGTATAAATTGTTTAAGTGTTGTATGAACTGAATAAAAAATATTTATTTAATGTAATATTTATTTTAGTAAACACCAAAATATAATCATCAAAAATACAATTTCATTTTAGGAAATTAATTTTATTGATACATAGTATTAAATATGTGTTTACGTTTTGTATGAACTGAGTAGGAAATATTTATTTAATGTGATATTTATTTCAGTAAACACCAAAATATAGTCATCAGAAATACAATTCCATTTTAGGAAATTAATTATATGTATACATTGTATGAAATATTTGTTTAAGTGTTGCATGAACTGAATAGGAAATATTTATTTAATGTAATATTTATTTTTGTAAACACCAGATATATACAAGGATTGACCAAGTCAAAAAAATTGGCAGACTTTGTGGGCACACAATGAGAGGGAAAATCAATAAAAAAGTATACATTTTATTACAGCATAATTAAAATTACAAAAAAAAAAAAACATATAACCAGCATACAAAGAACACCCTGTATGGACGCAGTTACCGGTTACCCAATGATGCAGTTTCAGAGGGCTGGATCTAAGGTACAGAAATTGATGTCATAATATATCAAAATAGAAGAATAATTTCTGATCCAGTAATGCCTCCAGAAACTTTCTAGTCGACGTGTTTCACTAAAATATTAGCTTCCTCAGGACAAAAGCTGGGTAGGTGCTGGTAAACCTATGGCTCGGGGATGGGAGAACCTCACAGAACTAACGGACAACAGAAAAGACGAATTTCAAATTTTCATATATACGTGTTTGTATGATGGTAAGATGCACAGATATCATGTGGTCTATGATATGTATCACTGATAAGAAACAGTCATATAGAAGTATATTGGAATATAAACCACACACAGTGGTAAGTAGTGACAGATTCCCGTTATAAATGTATTCAATACAGTATCAGTAGTACCGAGAAATTACCCATGGGTCCAGAACCACTATTTTGAATGGATGAGTGCTCAATCCCTTTAAGTATAGAGACCAATAGCATGTCTGAACATGTAAATACTGCACTTATCCCATAGGGGGAGACCTTTTGTTATGGCTCAAATCAGTATTGCCGCATAAGCAGGGGGGAATGTACCCCCTTCGGCACTGCACCCCTATGTATGGCTTTCCTCGCTGTTTAGTGCCATAGGTTCTCCCATACCCTGAGCCACAAGTTTACCAGCACCTACCCAGTCTTTGTCCTGAGGAAGTGAAAATTTTAGCGAAACGCGTCGGAGAGCACGTTTTTGGAGGCATTACTGGATCAGAAATTATTTTTCTACTTTGATATATTATAACATCAATTTCTGTACCTTAGATCCAGCCCTCTGTAACTGCATCATTGGGTAACTGGTATGTTTGCACTGATACTAGTATCGGTATCGGTACTGATACAGAGTATTTGCACAAGTATCGGTACTCGTGCAAATGCACCGATACCTGAGACCGATTCTTTCAGGCTCGGCTCTTTGAACTGTCGGCGGGTCTCCCCTGTGTTAAAGAAGTCTGGTATTTGGAGCTGTCAAAAAAAAAAAGAAGAAGCCGTCAATGTTTATTACCAACAGTGCTCAGCCCTGAAACTCTAAAATAAAAAGAAACATTGTTTCTTTTTGTATCTTTCTGTTTCTTCATCTGCAGATCAAAGGGATGAACAAATGTTCCTCTGTTTAACCCCTTAATAACCCTTAATTTTCTCGAATCAGCCTTAATTAACCACTTGCCGACCGGGCCATAGCCGAAAGACGGCTACATCGAGGTCCCAGAATGTTGTTCTCGCACGCCCCCTGGGGAGCGCTCCCGGAAATATCCGTGACCGCCGGGTCATCATGGATCACAGTAAATGGCTGCTAATAGCGGCCGTTTACCACGTAATCTCTCCGTCGAATGACGGAGAGATCACTTTTAAACAAACCAGCATCATGTCATCACGCCGGTTCCTCCCTCCCCTCTCTGTACCGATCTGTACAGTGCGAGGGGGAGAGGGGGAGAGATCGTTTGTAGCAGCGATGTGGGCTGGATCTGTAGTGCCCACAGCGCTGCTCAGTGCCAATACTCTGCCAATACTCGCCAATAATCACCAGTACTCGCCAATACTCGCCAATACTCACCAGTACTCGCCAATACTCACCAGTACTCTGCCAATACTCACCAATACTCTGCCAATACTCACCAATACTCTGCCAATACTCACCAGTACTCACCAATACTCTGCCAATACTCACCAATACTCTGCCAATACTCACCAATACTCTGCCAATACTCACCAATACTCTGCCAATACTCACCAGTACTCTGCCAATACTCACCAGTACTCGCCAATACTCTGCCAATACTCGCCAATACTCTGCCAATACTCACCAATACTCTGCCAATACTCACCAATACTCTGCCAATACTCCCCAATACTCCCCAATACTCACCAATACTCTGCCAATACTCGCCAATACATTTTAACAGAAGCAAAGAATTTTTTTTTTTTACCGAATTTTCAGTCTATTTTCTTTTTATAGCACAAAAAAATAAAAAAAATAAAACAGCAGCGATTAAATACCACCAAAAGAAATCTCTATTTGTATGAAAAAAAGGACAACAATTTCATTTGGGTACAGTGTTGCCTGACAGAGTAATTGTCATTCAAAGTGTGAGAGCGCTGAAAACTGAAAACTGGTCTGGTTAGGAAGGGGGTTTTGGTGCCCGGGGGTCAAGTGGTTAACTCCCTATTCTCCTCCATTTAATTATTATTTTCTTGATTTTTTTGTTTTCTTTTGTTCACGTCTATTTTATAAACGATAAAAAATTAAAACTTTTTTTTTTTTTTGCTTTATTAGTGAATATTTTTACACACATCTATTAACATATATTTACACATTTCACGTTGAAAAAAAGTGCTAAATAAAAAAAAACAAAAAAAAAAAACATTTATTTAATTTGTAAATAACTTTTCAATGCTTTGTACGTTGCTGACAGCTGAAGTCAAAAAACAAAACAGTTGTGGTAGGTATCGGTAATTGGTATCGTAATCGGTATCGGTAATCGGTATTGGTAATTGGTATCGTAATCGGTATTGGTAATTGGTATCGTAATCGGTATCGGTAATCGGTATTGGTAATTGGTATCGTAATCGGTATTGGTAATTGGTATCGTAATCGGTATTGGTAATCAGTATTGGTAATTGGTATCGTAATCGGTATTGGTAATTGGTATCGTAATCGGTATTGGTAATCAGTATTGGTAATTGGTATCGTAATCGGTATCGGTAATCAGTATTGGTAATTGGTATCGTAATCGGTACCAGTAATCAGTATTGGTAATTGGTATCGTAATCGGTATCGGTAATCGGTATCGTAATCGGTAATTAGTATTGTAATCAGTAATCGGTATTGTAATCGGTATCGGTAATCGGTATTGTAATCGGTATCGGTAATGGTAATTGGTATCAGTATCGGTAATCGGTATCAGTAATTGGTATCGGCGAGTACTAAAAAAAAGTATCGGTACTCGTACTCATTGTAAAAAATGGCATCGGTGCATCTCTAGTAACTGGTAACTGTGTCCATACAGGGTGTTGTTTGTATGTTGGTTATATGTTTTTTGCAATTTTTTAATTATGCTGTAATAAAATTTATACTTTTTTTAAATAGATTTTCCCTCTCATTGTGTGCCCACAAAGTCTGCCAATTTTTTGACTTGGTCAATTCTTATGGTTGCTGGCATGGTGAGGGTCCTCCCTACCTATTTTATGCACTTGCCGACCACCTCGCGCCGACATACGTCGGCAGAAGGGCTCGTACAGGCAGAATCACGTACCTGTACATTGCCCTTTAAGAGGTCGGCCAGCTGGCGCACGCACCGCGACAAGCTCCGTGAGTCGGTTTGCGGGTCCCGTGGACTTGATCACCGTGGTCATACCAGCGATTGCCTCACGGGGAGGAAGAACGGGGAGATGCTAATGTAAACAAGCATCTCCCCATTCTGCCTAGTGACAGTGTTACTGATTTCAGCGCTCCCTGTAATCGGGAGCCGAGATCAGTGACATGTCACACGTAGCCACGCCCCCCCCCCCCCCCACAGTTAGAAACAATCCCCAGGACACACTTAACCCCTACACTGCCACCTAGTGGTTAACCCCTTCACTGCCAGTGTCATTTACACAGGAATCAGTGCATTTGTATAGCACTGATTGCTGTATAAATTACAACAGTCCCAAAAATGTGTCAACAATGTCTGATGTGTCCGCCATAATGTCGCAGTCACAATAAAAAAAATTGCTGATCGCCGCCATTACTAGTAAAAAAAAAAAAATTATTAATAAAATTAATAAAAATGACATAAAACTATCCCCTATTTTGTAAACGCTATAACTTTTGCGCAAACCAATCAATACACACTTATTGCGATTTCTTTTTTTTTTTTACCAAAAATATGTAGAAGGATATGTATCGGCCTAAATTGAGGGGAAAAAAATGTTTTTTTTTATATATATATATATTTTTGAGGTATATTTATTATAACAAAATGTAAAAAATAATGCGTTTTTTTTTTTTCCAAATTTTCGCTCTTTTTTTGTTTTTAGCGCAAAGGTGATCAAATACCACCAAAAGAAAGCTCTATTTGTGGGGGAAAAAAGGATATCAATTTTGTTTGGGAGCCACGTCGCACGACTGGGCAATTGTCAGTTAAAGCGTCGCAGCGCCGAATCGCAAAAAAAGTGCTCTGGTCAGGAAGGGGGTCAGGGCCGTCTTAATAGTATCATGTGACCCTGGGCAAAGTAATGCTCTGGGGCCCCTACAATGGAGGCAGCGCAGGTAAACAGACATCAAGTACGTAGGAGGCAGACAAATGGAACATCCCCTTTTGGGTGGAGCTCCACATTAACTACATGAACGATCGTTCTGTACAGCAAAGAATCAGTGGGAACATAATACATACATAAAGTAACAAAGCTGTGCATATAATATGACCCCTCTGCATCTGTGATATCCCCCCCCCCAGCTCTCTGACCCCTCTACACCTCAGATATCCCCCCAGCACTCTGACCCCTCTACACCCCAGATATCCCCCCAGAACTCTGACCCCTCTACACCCCAGATATCCCCCCCAGCACTCTGACCCCTCTACACCCCAGATATCCCCACCAGCACTCTGACCCCTCTACACCCCAGATATCCCCCCAGAACTCTGACCCCTCTACACCCCAGATATCCCCACCAGCACTCTGACCCCTCTACACCCCAGATATCCCCCCCAGCACTCTGACCCCTCTACACCCCAGATATCCCCCCCAGCACTCTGACCCCTCTACACCCAGATATCCCCCCCAGTACTCTGACCCCTCTACACCCCAGATATCCCCCCAGCACTCTGACCCCTCTACATCCCAGATATTTCCCCCAGCACTCTGACCCCTCTACATCTGTGATATCCCCCCGGCACTCTGACCCCTCTACACCCCAGATATCCCCCCAGCACTCTGACCCCTCTACATCCCAGATATTCCCCCCAGCACTCTGACTCCTCTACATCCCAGATATCCCCCAGCACTCTGACCCCTCTACATCCCAGATATCCCCCCCAGCACTCTGACCCCTCTACACCCCAGATATCCCCCCCCAGCACGTTGACTCCTCTACATCCCAGATATCCCCCCAGCACTCTGACCCTTCTACATTCCAGATATACCCCAGCACTCTGACCCCTCTACATCTGTGATATCCCCCCCAGCACTCTGACCCCTCTACACCCCAGATATCCCCCCAGAACTCTGACCTCTCTACATCCCAGCTATCCCCCCCAGCACTCTGACCGCTCTACATCCCAGATATCCCCCCCAGCACTCTGACCCCTCTACACCCCAGATATCCCCCCAGCACTCTGACCCCTCTACATCTGTGATATCCCCCCCAGCACTCTGACCCCTCTATACTCTAGATATCCCCCCCCAGCACTCTGAGCCCTCTATACTCCAGATATCCCCCTAGCATTCTAACCATTTTACACCCCAGATATCCCCCCAGCACTTTGACCCCTCTACACCCCAGATATCCCCCCAGCACTCTGACCCCTCTACATCCCAGATATCCCCCCCAGCACTCTGACCCCTCTACACCCCAGATATCCCCCAGCACTCTGACCCCTCTACACCCCGGATATCCCCCCTAGCACTCTGACCCAGGCCTGGATTGGCCATAGGGCAAACCGGGCACTTGCCCGGTGGGCCGCGGGCCGCCGGGGCTGCCAGGCTGCAAGACCTTGCGGGGCTCATCCAGCCTCTCCTCGGCCGCCCGGCTGGCAGTTAAACTCAGCCATCGGCGCCGGGGGGGAGGAGATAGATGAGACGCCTTCGGCGGCCTCTGCGTGGCTGCACGGCCACCCGTATATGTCAGCCGTCAGTGCCGGGAGGAGGAGCCAGAGCAAACACCTTCGGAAGTGCCTGAAAAGAAACCGTGAGTTCAGCCCCCCTGTAAACTGCATAGGAGGAGGGGTGGGGGCGGCTGCATATAGAAGAATAATTCTCTCTATCTTCCTCCTGCAGTAGCGGAATGCCTGCGAGAGGGAGAGGAGAAGCAGGAGGAAGATGGAGAGAATTATTCTTCTATATGAAGCCGCCCCCACCTCTCCTCCTATCCTGCTTTTCTCTGCTGCTCCCCCCTGGGCTCTCCACCGCACCCATATTCTCTGCCATCCCCCCATACTCTCTGCCATCCCCCATGCTCTCTGCCATCCCCCCATACTCTCCACCTCCCCCCTCATGCTCTCTGCCATCTCCCCATATTCTCCACCTCCCCCCATGCTCTCTGCCATCCCCCCATACTCTCCACCTCCCCCCCATGCTCTCTGCCATCACCCATACTCTCCACCTCCCCCCCATGCTCTCTGCCATCCCCCATGCTCTCTGCCACCCCCCATGCTCTCTGCCACCCCCCATGCTCTCTGCCATCCCCCATGCTCTCTGCCACCCCCCCATGCTCTCTGCCACCCCCCCATGCTCTCTGCCATCCCCCCATGCTCTCTGCCACCCCCCATGCTCTCTGCCACCCCCCATGCTCTCCACCTCCCCCCATGCTCTCCACCTCACCCCATGCTCTCCGCCATCCCCCATGCTCTCCGCCTCCCCCCATGCTCTCCGCCATCCCCCCATGCTCTCCGCCATCCCCCCATGCTCTCCGCCATCCCCCATGCTCTCCGCCATCCCCCCATGCTCTCCGCCATCCCCCCATGCTCTCCGCCATCCCCCCATTCTCTCCACCTCCCCCCATGCTCTCTGCCATCCCCCCATGCTCTCCACCCCTCCATTCTCTCCACTCCCCCATTCTCTCCACCCCCCCATACTCTCCACCTCCCCCCATGCTCTCTGCCATCCCCCATACTCTCCACCCCCCCATGCTCTCCACCTCCCCCCCATCCCCATGCTCTCCACCTCCCCCCCATCCCCATGCTCTCTGCCACCCCCATGCTCTCTGCCACCCCCATGCTCTCTGCCACCCTCGTGCTCTCTGCCACCCCCATGCTCTCTGCCATCCCCCCATACTCTCCACTTCCCTCCCATGCTCTCTGCCATCCCCCCATACTCTCCACCTCCCCCCATGCTCTCTGCCACCCCCCATGCTCCCTGCCACCCCCCCATGCTCTCTGCCATCCCCCCATACTCTCTACCCCCCATGCTCTCCGCCAGCCTCCCTGTGCTCTCTGCCACCCTCCCTGTGCTCTCCACCTCCCCACATGCTCTCCAATGCCCCCCTGTGCTCTTCACCTCCCCCTATGCTCTATGCTGCCCCCCTGTGCTCTCCTCCTCCTCCCTGTGTTCTCTACCTCTCCCCTGTGCTCTCGCCCCACCCCATGTTCTCAAGGTTCTTCCCTGTGCTCTCCAACCCCCCATGCTCTTTCCTGGTCCCACCTCATTCCTCCCCCACACCTCTGGTGGGTTCCCCCTCCCCCTCTCAGGGGATCTGTCAGGGAGGAGAGTGGGGAAGGGGCCGGTTAAAATGTCATGGGCTACTCAATGCAAAATACCCGGGCTTATTTTTTGTCCCAGTCCGGGCCTGCTCTGACCCTTCTACATCCCAGATATCCCCCCAGCACTCTGACCCCGCTACATCCCAGATATCCCCCAGCACTCTGACCCCTCTACATCTGTGATATCCCCCCCCAGCACTCTGACGCTTCTACACCCCAGATATCCCCCAGCACTCTGACCCCTCTACACCCCAGATATCCCCCCAGCACTCTGACCCCTCTACATCCCAGATATCCCCCAGCACTCTGACCCCTCTACATCTGTGATATCCCCCCCCCAGCACTCTGACTCCTCTACATCCCAGATATCCCCCCAGCACTCTGACCCCTCTACATCCCAGACATCCCCCCAGCACTCTGACCCCTCTACATCTGTGATATCCCCCCAGCACTCTGACTCCTCTACATCCCAGATATCCCCCCAGCACTCCGACCCCTCTACATCCCAGATATCTCCCCAGCACTCTGACCCCTATACATCCCAGATATCCCCCAGCACTCTGACCCCTCTACATCTGTGATATCCCCCCCAGCATTCTGACCCCTCTACATCCCAGATATCCCCCCCAGCACTCTGACCCCTCTACATCCCAGATATCCCCCAGCACTCTGACCCCTCTATACTCCAGATATCCCCCCCAGCACTCTGACCCCTCTATACTCCAGATATCCCCCCAGCATTCTAACCATTTTACACCCCAGATATCCCCCCAGCACTCTGACCCCTCTACATCCCAGATATCCCCCCAGCACTCTGACCCCTTTACATCTGTGATATCCCCCCCCCAGCACTCTGACCCTTCTACATCTGTGATATCCCCCCCAGCACTCTGACTCCTCTACATCCCAGATATCCCCCCAGCACTCTGACCCCTCTACATCCCAGATATCCCCCAGCACTCTGATCCCTCTATACTCCAGATATCCCCCCAGCATTCTAACTGCTTTACACCCCAGATATCCCCCCAGCAATCTGACTCCTCTACAACCCAGATATCCCCCCAGCACTCTGACCCCTCTACATCCCAGATATCCCCCCAGCACTCTGCCCCCTCTACATCCCAGATATCCCCCCAGCACTCTGACCCCTCTATACTCCAGATATTCCCTCAGCATTCTAACCATTTTACACCCTAGGTATCCCCCCAGCACTCTGACCCCTCTACACCCCAGATATCTCCCCAGCACTCTGACCCCTCTACATCCTAGATATTCGCCCCAGCACTGTTACCATATACCATAAGATACCTCACTACATCCCTGATACCCCCTACACGGTGGCCTCTCCCCAAATCCCTGTTACCTCTAGCATTGCTACCCCTATACACCCCGGATTCCCCCTCAGCATAGTTTGCCCCCACCCTTGATATCCCCCAGCACCATTATTCCATCCATGTAGTACCCCCTTTTCCAGTGGCGATACAGTGCATGTAAACTTTTGGCTCTGTGCCCACCTCCAGGGCAGAGAAGGGCGCATCCCTCCAGGCATTCCAAGCCCTTCGGTGAAAACAGTGCTGGACAGCTGGGCTCACCATGACACCATCCACAATGCTATGTCCGCACGTGGGCTCTCAGTGCTGCCGACTCAGCAGCTCCCACTCCAGCTCCTACCCTGCGGCCTTCGCATTCAAGATGGAGCGGGGTCAGAGTATCACTGGCTCTCCGGCCCCGCCCCTCCCTGCTAGCTGTGAGATAATAGGTATCTAAAAAACTGGGGTATATGGCGCTACCTCTTATTTAAAAAACTAACATAACATGATTCCAAAATCCCAAAAAGAGAGTGTATTTTGGTGGGAAACCCTAATAATGCCAACAAGTCCAATAATACATCAACTTATTCTATGACCTATCCTGTCTTTCAAATAATAATCCTAGAAGTCCAGTTACCAGCCTAAGGAGATAATGTCATTACACTCTCTTTTTGGGATTTTGGAATCATGTTATGTTAGTTTTTTTAAATAAGAGGTAGCGCCATATACCCCAGTTTTTTAGATTTTATTTACTGCTGCGGGAACCCCCTGTGGGGACCTCCTTTGTTTTTGGGGGGCTGCAACCTTCAAAATATATATATATATATATATATATATATATATATATTTGAGTTTTTTTTTTTTTTTTCTGGTTCTGTCTATCCTATACCTAGAACACATTGGCGCGGTTTCTTTAATATTTAGATAATAGGTATCGTTCTTCACAACACGGCACACCGCTGCCAGCCTGCCTGCCTCCCCTGAGTATCCATCACTCTAAGTGCCATCATGGGGCCCTTCAATTTTGGGGCAGCGTGGGCTCAAGGACCAGCTGCTTTTGGGAAAGCACAGGGGCACCCTATGCAGCTGGGGCCCCTGGGCAGTGCCCAGGTGTGCCCACTCATTAAGACAGCCCTGAAGGGGGTAAATCCTTCCGGGGCTGAAGCGGTTATATTAAGAAATGAATCGTATTTATACATTGTATGAAATATTTATTTAAATTTACTCGCCGCGACATAGCCGGGTTAACAAAAATAAAAATAAAACGCTATAATGCGCTAACAAAGAAATTTTGTGTCTCACCAATGAAATCAAAGTGACATATTTCCTCAAATGACTTTTTATGAAGTCCGGAATCGATACAAAATGGGTCTTCGGAGATGTTTCTATTGATTCTCTGTCTTAACCAATAAGCATTAAAGCCAAACTAGAATCAGGAGAACATCCTACAGCTACAAAACGCGAGCTGAATATACGGTGTGCGGACTGACTCCTCCACCTGATGCCACCCTATGAATAAAATATGTCCCATTCCTGTTCCTGAGACTAATTGAAAAAAAAAAAAAAAAAAATCGTAACCAAACCCCAAAGAGAAGAACTTAATATTCCCATCCCATTAATCTGCTCCTGAACCCGAGCTTAAAAGCTTTAAAATGAGATCTTAGAAAAAGATTCGGCTCACTTGTCAATTATTATTCCAAGTCTGTCTACTGAACTTCGCTAATGATGTGCACAGAGCAATCCTGACTGATTAGCTTTACTTCATAAAAATGTCAGCAGGTAGAAAAATATTTTGAAGTGGCCTCCGAAAAAAATATACTTGATTTAGGTCTAAATTAACACATTTGTTTTTTTTTTTTTGGTTTATTTATTTATTTATTTATTTTTTTATAGAGTCAAACATAAAAATAAATATACACTACCTACCCAGCTTTGTACTGCTACACAAATACTGTATAGAGTGCCTTGTGAAAGTATTCGGCCCCCTTGAACTTTTCAATCTTTTGCCACATTTCAGGCTTCAAACATAAAGTTATAAAATGTTAATTTTTTGTGAAGAATCACCAACAAGTGGGACACAACTGTGAAGTGGAACGAAATCTATTGGATATTTTAAACTTTTTTAGCAAATAAAAAACTGAAAAGTGGTGCGTGAAAAATTATTCGGCCCCCTTTACTTTCAGTGCAGCAAACTCACTCCAGAAGTTCAGCGAGGATCTCTGAATGATCCAATGTTGTCCTAAATGACTGATGGTGATAAATAGAATCCACCTGTGTGTAATCAAGTCTCTGTATAAATGCACCTGTTCTGTTATAGTCTCAGGGTTCTGTTGAAAGCGCAGAGAGCATCATGAAGACCAAGGAACACACCAGGCAGGTCCGTAATACTGTTGTGGAGAAGTTTAAAGCCGGATTTGGATACAAAAAGATTTCCAAAGCTTTAAACATCCCAAGTAGCACTGTGCAAGCGATCATTTTGAAATGGAAGGAGTATCAGACCACTGCAAATCTACCAAGACCTGGCCGTCCCTCTAAACTTTTAGCTCAGACAAGGAGAAGACTGATCAGAGATGCAGCCAAGAGGCCCATGATCACTCTGGATGAACTGCAGAGAACTACAGCTGAGGTGGGAGAGTCTGTCCATAGGACAACAATCAGTCGTACACTGCACAAATCTGCCCTTTATGGAAGAGTGGCAAGAAGAAAGACATTTCTCAAAGATATCCATAAAAAGTCTCGTCTAAAGTTTGCCACAAGCCACCTGGGAGACACACCAAACATGTGGAAGAAGGTGCTCTGGTCAGATGAAACCAAAATCCAACTTTTTGCCCACAATGCAAAACGATATGTTTGGCGTAAAAGCAACACAGCTCATCACCCTCAACACACCATCCCCACTGTCACACATGGTGGTGGCAGCATCATGGTTTGGGCCTACTTTTCTTCAGCAGGGACAGGGAAGATGGTTAAAATTGAGGGGAAGATGGATGCAGCCAAATACAGGACCATTCTGCATGAAAACCTGTTGGAGTCTGCAAAAGACCTGAAACTGGGACGGAGATTTATCTTCCAACAAGACAATGATCCCAAACATACAGCAAAATCTACAAAGGAATGGTTCACAAATAAACGTATCCAGGTGTTAGAATGGCCAAGTCAAAGTCCAGACCTGAATCCAATCGAGAATCTGTGGAAAGAGCAGAAAACTGCTGTTCACAAACGCTCTCCATCCAACCTCACTGAGCTCCAGCTGTTTTCCAAGGAAGAATGGGCAAGAATTTCAGTCTCTCGATGTGCAAAACTGATAGAGACACCCCAAGCGACTTGCAGCGGCTCTACAAAGTATTAACGCAAGGGGGCCGAATCCTTTTGCACGCCCCACTTTTCATTTTTTTATTAGTTAAAAAAGTTTCAAAAATCCAATAGATTTCATTCCACTTCACAATTGTGTCCCACTTGTTGGTGATTCTTCACAAAAAATAAAAATGTTATATCTTTATGTTTGAAGCCTGAAATGTGGCAAAAGGTTGAAAAGTTCAAGGGGGCCGAATACTTTCGCAAGGCACTGTATAACAGACCTCAACCTAAGAAAATTAAATCGCGTTGCATTTTTTTTTGCACCATGCCGCAATGTCGTGGTGAGTCGTAAAACAGTTCTGTTACATTGTAATGAAAAAAAAAAAAAAAAGAGGGGGGGTTGGGACTTTGATGAGGTGTGTGGGGGGGGGGGGGTCACACAGCTCCATCCCTATCTATATGCAAATATACACAGTTTTCCCCAAAAGGGTGGGACTTTAAAGGCATGGATTATCAGACATTTGGTATAAGAAAAATAAAATAATTTTATTTAGACGATATATCAAAAAATACTATGAAACAAATCAAAATTCATACGTACATATATAGAAAGAATAAATATATCTGTGCAAAATAGCTTTCGGGTACATAATGCCTCTGATATATCGCAGAGAATAAATACACCATCTATATGCAAGAAAAAGAGGGTTTGGGACTTTATGCACTAGCCGACTGCTGTGTGCCGATATACATCGGCACAATGGCAGCAGTGGGCAAATGAGCTTACCTGTACTTCCCCTTTAAATAGGAAGGGGTTGGCCCTTACCACATACAGCATGACCGTGCCCGCGGGAGCCCATGGACTCGTTGTCCGCCAGTGTCCCGCGATCAGGACACGGAGCTGCAGAACGGGGAAGTGCATATGTAAATAAGGCATTTCCCCCCGTTCTGCCTAGTGACATGACAGGGAGTTACTGCTACTGCTCCCTGTCATCAGGAGTGGTGATCCCTGTCATGTGAGTTGTAGCCCACCCCCCCCCCCCCCCACTTAGAATCACTCCCTAGGACATACTTAACCCCTTCATCGCCCCCTAGTGTTTAACCACTTCAATACTGGGCATTTTCACCCCCTTCCCGCCCAGGCCAATTTTCAGCTTTCAGCGCTGTCACAATTTGAATGACAATTGCGTGGTCATGCGACATTGTACCCAAATTAAATTTTGATCGTTTTTTCCCCCCCACAAATAGAGCTTTCTTTTGGTGGTATTTGACCACCTCTGCAGTTTTATTTTTTGCGCTATGAACAAAAAAAGAGCGCCAGTTTTGAAAAAAACACAATATTTATTACTCTTTGCTATAATAAATATCCCATATCCCATCCCTAAGTTTAGGCCAATATTTATTCTTTTACATATTTTTGGTAAAATAAAATCCCAATAAGCTTATATTAATTGGTTTGTGCAAAAGTTATAGTGCCTTCAATATAGGGGATAGATTTGTCATTTTTATTATTATTATTATTTTTTACTACTAATGGCGGCGATCTGCAATTTTTTTATCGCGACTGTGACATTGCGGCGGACAGATCGGACACTTCTGACACTATTTTGGGACCATTCACATTTATAAAGCGGTCAGTGCTATTAAAAATGCATTGATTACTGTATAAATGTGACTGGCATGGAAGGGGTTAGAACCAGGGGGCGCAGCAGGGGTTAAATGTGTGTCCTAGGCAGTGATTCTAACTGTGGGGGGAGGGGAATGATGAGGCGAGGAGACCGATCGGTGTTCCTCTGTACAAGGAACATACGATCAGTTCTCCTCTCCCCTCACAGGACGTGGATCTCTGTGTTTACACATTGGGTCCACAATGCTGGGAAGCCGAGGACGTTATATGGCGCCCACTCGGAGGGAGGAACAGTTCCTGCCGCTGTCATTTTACAATTTTACAATACGGCGGTAGGGAACTGGTTAACCCCTTCCCTGCCCCCACCCCCCCCCCACCCCACAGTTAGAAACACTCCCCAGGACACACCTAACCCCTACACTTCCCCCTAGTGGTTAACCCCTTCCCCGCCAGTGTCATTTACACAGTAATCAGTGCATTTTTATAGCTCTGATCGATGTATAAATGTCAATGGTCCCAAAATAGTTGAAAAGTGTCCGATGTGTCCGCCATAATGTCGCAGTCATGATAAAAATTGCAGATCGCCGCCATTGCTAATAAAGAAAATAATAATGAAAATGCCATAAATCTATTCCCTATTTTGTAGACGCTATAACTTTTGCGCAAACCAATCCATATACGCTTATTGCG
This sequence comes from Lithobates pipiens, assembly GCF_037356315.1. Taxonomy (NCBI): domain Eukaryota; kingdom Metazoa; phylum Chordata; class Amphibia; order Anura; family Ranidae; genus Lithobates; species Lithobates pipiens. Next base: position 8,210,760 of record NW_027507758.1, on the reverse strand, counting down.
TTTTTTTTTTTTTTACCAGAAATATGTAGAAGAATACATATCGGCCTAAACTGAGGGAAATATATATATATATATTTTTTTATATATTGTTTGGGGGATAATTAGTATAGCAAAAAAGAAAAAAAAATATTGAGTTTTTTCAAAAGTGACAATTTTTTATGTTTATAGCGCAAAAAATAAAAACCGCAGAGGTGTTCAAATACCACCAAAAGAAAGCTCTATTTGTGGGGAAAAAAAGATCATCAATTTTGTTTGGGAGCCACGTCGCACGACCGCGCAATTGTCAGTTAAAGCGACGCAGTGCCGAAATCGCGAAAAGTGCTCTGGTCAGAAAGGGGGTAAAATCTACCGGGGCTGAATGAGGTTAAATGAGGCAGATCTAGCATGGCTAATAGATGAATCAATGTGACAGGACATGTTTTATTCATTAAAAAAAAACATGACATGGCAATATGAGTACATACATACTAAATAAGCATAACAATCACATATTAATGACGAGATATTCATAAAAACAATCAGAGCAACTTGGAGATGACATATTGAGGTATTGGACAATTGTCCATAGTAAAGAATTTCGCTTGAAAAGCAGAATGGATGGGCAGCTGGGGAGTGGATGAAAGAAAACCATCTAAAAAAGGAAATGGTGCACCAAAATTGGCCCAACACGCGTTTCGTGTTTTCCTACCACGTCATCAGGGGGGAGTGCACCAATGTCTGTAAAAAAAAGCATAAATAAACGATATGGTCCAAAGTTACACCCAAACACAAGGGAGACTATATATGTAAAGGAGTGGAGAAATTAACTCATCCCACTAAGTACTTTCATGTCAATTAAGTCTAGACCATGTGAACATGAAAACTGGTGGCTGCTTGAGATGTTCGTCCCGGGATCTGAGGAAGGGGCCCGCAGGAGAGCCGGACGCACACAATGATATCCAGAGAAAAGGAAAGAAGTGGTAAAAAAAAAAACATTTTGGCTCCAATGCTGGGCTTTGGGTTGCCATTCAAATTCAGTGGCGGCTGCCGGGGGGGGGGGGGGAGGTTGGGCGACAGACAGCCAACCCCCACCCCCCAGAGGGCAGTCGGGACATCATAGTCCCGCTCTTACCCCATCTAGGAAGCGGGCGGGCGGGCAGCGTGTCCGGAAGTTTTCCTCCTCCTCCTGTGGTGTGGATCATGACGGCTTCTGCCGTGCACCCCCCTCCTCCTCCTAGGCACCCAATAGGATCGCCTGACTTTTCAGCCAATCGGGAAAGGGGTATCAGACCCGTGCTTCCTGATTGGCGGAGAGGAGATTCAGTGTTAGATGATGTTACGCCGAGTAAATAGATACCGAACATGTCATGCTTTAAAATGCACACTCTTGCAATGGCAACAAACTTCAGTACTTAAAAATCTCCATAGGCGACGCTTTAAACCTTTTTACAGGCTACCAGTTTAAAATTACAGAGGAGGTTTAGCGCTAGAATTATTGTTCTCACTCAGATGTGGTGCGAACGCCGCTTACATATGCGCGTGAGACGTATGTATGCTTTCGCTTCTGAGTGCAAGTACAGAGGGACGGGGGTGCCTTACATGTTTTTTTTTTTTCTTTTTACATTTATTTTATTTTTTATTTTTCATTTTTACACCGTCACTTTATTTATTTTTTGTATCACTTGGGGAGAATCTATACTCTGAGGGGTTCTGTACTATATGTGGGGGGGCCGGGGCTCTGTATTGTATGGGAGGGTGGTGTACTCATGGGGGGCTCTTTTACTGTGGGGGATTCTGTACTGTGCGGGGGGGGGGGGCTCTGAACTATGGGAAACTTTGTACTGTGTGTGGGGGGACTCAGTACTGTGTGTGTGTGGGGGGGTTGCTGTGGGGAGGTCCTATACTGTGTGGGGGGTTCCGTACTTGTGGAAGGAACTCTGTATTGGGGGGGCTAGGAGGAGGGCTGTGTACTGTATGTGTGTGTGGGGGGGAGGGGGGCTGGTATTATGGGGAGATCCTATACCATGTGGGGATCTGTGCTGTGTGTGGGGGGGTTCTGCACTGTGTGAGGGGCTCTGTATTATGTAGAGCTTTGTACTGTGTGTGGGAGGGGGGGTGTCATGGTCGTCCCCGGAATCCCCACGTTGAGAACTAACTAGTATCCATGGGCGCGTGTTGGTACGAAAGGGCGCACGCGGGTGCGTGGGGTCACGAACGGCTGCACGGTTTCACGCGGGCGCGCGCAGACACGCCGTGCGACCGTTCTTGGCGCCCAAAGGGCTACTTAACCACTACAATACAGGGCACGTTCACCCCCTTCCTTCCCAGCCCAATTTTCAGCTTTCATCGCTCTCGCGCTTTCAGTGACAATTGCGCGGTCATGCTACACTGTACCCAAATGAAATTGTTATCATTTTGTTCGCACAAATAGAGCTTTATTTTGGTGTTATTTATTCACGACTCCGTTTTTTTTTTTTTTGCGATATAAGCGCAAAAATAGCGGAAATTTGGAAAAAAAACAATATTTTCTTTTTTCTATTTGAAAAGAAATCCAATAAAATCTAATTTTGTCATAAATTTAAGCCAAAATGTATTCTGCTACATGTTTTTGGTAAAAAAAATTCCGTTAAGTGTATAATAATTGGTTTGTGTGATCACGGACATATGTACGCAAATGATCATGTACATATGTGTGCAGGTGATCACGTACATATGTGTGCACATAATCATTGGGACATGTGATTTTAGTGGGAAATATGTGGGGGACATGTTTTTATTATTAGGGACATGTGTTTTTATTATTTGGGGACATGTATGTTTTGGGGACATGTGTGTTTTGGGGACATATGTGGGGACTGTGTTTGTACTGTGTGGTGATTTGTGTGTACACTAGACTGGTGATCAGTGAGTAAAAAGCTGTAAAAAGCAGCCCATACTCACTGATCATCAGCCGGCTGCAGCGTTCTGCTCTCCTCTCCTCAGCGGTGACTTCCGTGTGAGGAGAGGAGAGCCGATTGCCTAGCAACCGGCTGTTTGTTTACATCACATGACGGCCGTGATTGGACACGGCCGTCATGTGATCAGGAGGGCCAATCACAGAGCCCTCCTGCCGATCTGAGATGTGCTGTGTCCGGGTGACACGAGCTCATCGGGATCGCGCCGCTGCGCGCACACGCGATCCCGCTACTCCTGAAGGACGTTCCTGAACGGCCTATCAGGAGTAGACGGCTCCCACCCGGCCGTATATATGCATTGGCCGGGTGGGAAGTGGTTAAGGAACCTGTTACTGTGCCTCTGTGCTGTCCAGTCTACAGCGTGTCCGGTTATTCTGTCTTCTGCTACCTGATTGTTCCTGATTCTTGTTACCCAGCCTCTTCCTGACGACGTCTGCTTGCTGCCAACCACTGACCTCCGGCCTGTCTGACCACGCTTCTGTCTCCTCCTGTGTACCGTTGCTGCCCGCCTGTTACTGACCCGGCTTGTACCTTGACCTTTGCTTCTGCTACCAGCTGTTCCAGTCGGACCACCTGTGCCTGCTGTTGTCTGCTGTCTGCTACCAGCTGTTCCAGCCTGACCGCCTGTGCCTGCTGTTGTCTGCTACCAGCTGTTCCAGCCTGACCGCCTGTGCCTGCTGTCGTCTGCTGTCTGCTACCAGTTGTTCCAGCCTGACCACCTGTGTCTGCTGTTATCTGACTAGTCTACCGGGTGTCTACATTCCCAACCCTTCTGTGGCTCCTCTACTACTCAAGGTCCGGACCTGTCCTTCACCAGCTCGGCACTTGTGCCCTCTGAACTCTAGAACTCCTGTTCTCACTTCCAGGGATTCTTGAGCCAGAGGCTTACGAGAGGCCGCTTCCTGCATTCTGGGCTCCTATACCAGGTACGTGACAGTACTGGACAGCCATGTCCGAGCCCACACAGGGAGCCTCTCCAATGGACGAGCTCTGCCGCCATCTTGCTGGACTTACCCAAGCGGTGAAGAACCTACAGGAAGGCTATAGCCAGTTGGAGGAACGTGTCCAGGCCCTGTCTGCATCCACACCAGCTGTTTCCGGGGCTTCTGCTGCACCTTCTGTGGTGATGTTGCCGCCAGAGCCTAGGGTACCCACACCTGAAAAATTCTCAGGCCACCGAGGAAGATTCAGGGCATTCCGCAACTCCTGCGAACTTTTCTTTGCCTTACAACCAAGGACCTTCTCCCTCGAATTCACCAAAGTGGGATTTGTCATTTCCCTGCTGACAGGCGAACCCCAGTCCTGGGCTCATCGTCTTCTGGAAAAGAAGGATCCTTCTCTTGATACCCTGAGCACCTTCTTTCAGGCAATGTCCCAGCTATATGAAGATCCACAATTAACTGCTACCACTGAAACAGCCTTGCATACACTGCAGCAAGGCCGCAGAGCCGTGGAAGACTACGTATCAGAGTTCAGACGTTGGAGTGCTGACACGAACTGGAATAATGCGGCACTTCGTTATCAATTCCGTATGGGTCTTTCGGAACCCCTGAAAGACGAGCTAGCCCGAGTGAGCACTCCTGAGACTTTGGAAGCTCTTGTGGATTTGTCAATCCAAATAGACAGACGCTTAAGAGAGCGTCGTTTGGAACGTTCCACAGCAACCTCTCGTCCAGTGTGGATGCTACCTCGGGTACCTAACTCCCCCCATCCGGCCTCTTCTAATTCCACCGCAGCGATCCAGGACCCTCCTGAACCCATGCAGCTGGGTTTACTTAGACCTTCCCTGACACCTGAAGAACGTCAGCGCCGTCGGGCAGGAAACCTTTGTTTGTACTGTGGAGAACCGGGACACTTCGTGCGCACTTGCCCTGCAAAGCTTCGTAAGTGCCTTTCCATGTCTCCTGCCCTTACTCCTGACTTGCCAAATAGTACCTCCCATCTGACTGTACCCATTCTTTTGCAGCTCCCAGGAGGGAATATCCGAACCAGCGCAATTATTGATTCGGGGGCTTGCAGTGGCTTCATAGACTTGTCCTTTGCCTCAAAATGTAACATTCCCCTTCGGCCTAGGGCAAAGGGACTTTCCGTACATCTGGCCGATGGTTCAACTCTCAAGTCTGGTCCAGTAACTCAAGAGACTTTGCCTTTGTTTACCACCATTGCCGGGACTCACCAGGAGTTATTGTGTTTAGACGTCATCAAGTCCCCTTTATTTCCTATCATATTAGGCATGCCCTGGCTGAGAGCACATAATCCCCAAATTGACTGGACTTCTGGAAGGATGGAATTCCTCTCACCCTACTGCCTCCAACATTGTTTGTTGGGAATCGGCAAAGCCTCCTCCTATTTTGCTCTGCCTGGAAATAGACGCAGAAACTCGTCAAGCCGTGCCCCCAGTTTACCACAGCTTCCTGGACGTTTTTAGCAAGAAAGGTGCTGAGTCTTTACCTCCTCACAGGCCATACGATTGCCCGATAGAACTGCTTCCGGGTGCGGAGATTCCTTTTGGGAGAATCTTCCCATTATCAGAAACGGGATTGGGAGCCCTGAAGACTTATCTGGACGACAACTTAAGGAAGGGATTTATCCTTCCCTCTACCTCCCCGGCAGGCGCGGGAATCTTCTTTGTAGAGAAGAAGGACCAATCCTTACGTCCCTGTGTTGATTATCGGGCACTCAACAAAATTACCATCAAAAACCGTTATCCTTTGCCACTTGTGCCTGAACTGTTTCAAAGACTGGCATCAGCAGCAGTATTTTCCAAGCTGGATCTTTGGGGTGCCTATAATCTCGTTCGCATTCGGAGTGGAGACGAGTGGAAGACTGCTTTCCGCACTCGCTTCGGGCATTTTGAATATTTGGTCATGCCTTTCGGTCTATGCAATGCCCCCGCCACATTTCAGCATTTTGTGAATGACATTTTTAGAGACTATCTGGATCTATTCGTTATCATCTATTTAGATGACATCCTGATCTTCTCTTCCTCCCTGGCCGAACATCGGGAACACGTCAGGAACGTTCTATCACGACTCCGCCTTCATAGATTATACGCCAAGCCGGAAAAATGCATCTTCAAGCAACGAAGTATTCAGTTCCTTGGCCTGATCATTTCGGTAGAAGGCATTGAAATGGACCCCCAGAAGGTCTCTGCCATTCGGGATTGGCCTGCTCCTACGGACAAGAAAGGGGCCCAACGGTTTGTAGGTTTCGCAAACTTCTATAGAAAGTTTATTAGGGGTTTTTCCACCATAATTTCTCCCATCACAAGACTAACCAAACAGGGCCTGAAATTCCAGTGGACTCCCGAAGCTCAAATGGCCTTTACCACTCTGAAGGACTCTATTCTTAAGCATCCCGACCCAACTTTGACATACATTCTGGAGGTCGATGCCTCCGAGATAGCGGTTGGGGCAGTACTCTCTCAGAGACATGGACCAAGATCTCTTCTGCACCCAGTCGCATTCTTTTCTCGCAAGCTATCTGAGGCAGAAAATAATTATGATGTTGGAGATCGGGAACTATTAGACATCAAGGTGGCTCTTGAAGAATGGCGTTATCTGCTGGAAGGAGCAGCCCATCCAATCCTTATTTACACTGACCATAAGAATCTGGAGTACCTGAAGTCTGCCAAGAGATTGAGACCACGTCAGGCCAGGTGGGCACTCTTCTTCTCCAGATTTTCTTTCCACATAACTTACCGCCCCGGGTCAAAGAATACCAAGCCGGACGCTTTGTCTCGTATGTTCAGCGAACCTGAAATCTCCTCGCATCCGGACACCATTCTGCCCTCAGGGAACTTTCTTCTGCTTCAGGGGAATTTATTGTCTCAGATCAAGCAAGCATCCGCTAGTACTGTTCTTCCACCTGACATCACTCTTCTGGCCAAGGATGAACTCTTCTGGTACAAGGACAAGATTTTCGTTCCTCAGGAAGTGCAAGTTCCGGTTCTGAGCTCTTGTCATGACCATTTGCTGGCTGGCCATTTTGGGGTTCATAAGACCTCCGAGCTGCTTCAACGAACATTCTGGTGGCCACAGTTGAAGTTGGACTGTAAGAAATATGTGGAGGCATGTGTTACCTGCATCCAGAACAAGGGCAGTAAGTCCAGGGCTTGGGGTCTGTTAAAACCACTACCTGTCCCAGAAAGACCCTGGCGGATGATCTTCATGGACTTCATTGTCGAGCTACCACCTTCGGAAGGTTGTTCCACGATCTTTGTGGTAGTGGATAGGTTATCTAAAATGGCCCACTTTTTACCAATGAAGGGTACTCCCTCCGCCGCAGAAACAGCCAAGATGTTCATTAAGGAAATCGTGAGACTTCATGGCATTCCTGCGAATATCACATCGGATCGGGGAGTACAGTTCACGTCTAAGTTCTGGAGGGCACTTTGTGGGGTCCTGAAGATCGATCTCTGTTTCTCCTCTGCTTATCATCCTCAAACCAATGGGCAAACTGAAAGAACGAACCAGACGTTGGAACAGTACTTGCGCTGTTTCTCTTCGTTCTCTCAGGATGATTGGGCTCCCTTATTACCTCTTGCCGAGTTCGCGTATAATAATTCTGTCCACTCAGCCACGAAACAATCCCTGTTTTTCGCAAACTACGGTTTCCTCCCTCTGTTCTTGTTCAAGGATCTTCCAGAATGTCCGGTACCAGCGGTTCAGGAAAACCTCAACTTTTTCAGATCCAACAACAGGCTTCTGCAGGAGACCATGACGAAAACTCAGAACTATAATAAAGAGGTGTTCGACAAGAGGAGAAGGGGGGAACTTAATCTCAAAGTCGGGGATCAGGTTTGGCTATCCATTCTGAACTTGAAAATGGCCTGCCCATCTAAGAAGTTGGGTCCAAGATTTGTGGGTCCCTTTCCATTTGTAAGGAAGGTGAATGACGTGGCGTATGAACTAAAGTTGCCAGAATCGTTTCGGATTCACCCTGTCTTCCACGTGGCTTTGCTCAAGCCAGCCATTCCAGATCCCTTTGACAGCCGGAAGGTTGCTCCCCCTGAACCCGTGATCATCGACGGTGAAGTCGAATACGAGGTAGAATCCATCCTGGACTGCAGGCGAAGACGCAATCAAATCCAATTTTTGGTAAAATGGAAGGGGTACGGGCCTGAAGAAAATTCCTGGGAGCCTGAGTCCAATATCCATGCCAGGAGATTGATATTTGCCTTTGAGAGGTCTCATCCGGGTAAGATGGAACAATTGGGCATCCGGAGGCTGCCCCTTGGGGGGGGGGCAATGTCATGGCCTGCCCACGGAATCCCCACTTTGAGAACTAACCAGTATCCATGGGCGCGCGTTGGCGCGAACGGACGCACACGGGTGCACAGGGTCACGAACGGCTGCACGGTTTCACACGGGCGCGCGCAGACACGCCGTGCGACCGTTCTTGGCGCCCAAAGGGCTACTTAAGGAACCTGTTACTGTGCCTCTGTGCTGTCCAGTCTACAGCGTGTCCGGTTATTCTGTCTTCTGCTACCTGATTGTTCCTGATTCTTGTTACCCGGCCTCTTCCTGGCGACGTCTGCTTGCTGCCAGCCACTGACCTCCGGCCTGTCTGACCACGCTTCTGTCTCCTCCTGTGTACTGTTGCTGCCCGCCTGTTACCGACCCAGCTTGTACCTTGACCTTTGCTTCTGCTACCAGCTGTTCCAGTCTGACCACCTGTGCCCGCTGTTGTCTGCTGTCTGCTACCAGCTGTTCCAGCCTGACCGCCTGTGCCTGCTGTTGTCTGCTACCAGCTGTTCCAGCCTGACCGCCTGTGCCTGCTGTCGTCTGCTGTCTGCTACCAGTTGTTCCAGCCTGACCGCCTGTGCCTGCTGTTATCTGACCAGTCCACCGGGTGCAGGCATGTACTGGCCATCGGGACTACCGGGAGATTCCCGGTGGGCCGATGGCTCAGTGGGCCGGTCTGGTGCAGTCCTGGAGCCGCTCCTCTCTGATAGTGAGTGATTTCGATTTCACTCCTGTCAGGAGGAGCAGTCTCCGAGATATGCTGGAGAGAGCATTAGGATTTCTGCTCCCTCCAGCCTGCAGGGGGAGATAGACACGTTCAGCAGACTTTCCTTCCTCTCTCCCCTATCGCTTGTTATCACATGACTGGAGAGAGGAAGAAGAGAGGCTGCCTTTAGAACTGTGAGTACATGTGGGAGGGGGACACTCTGATGTAATGAGCTGGTGGTGGGACTCTGATGTAAGGAGCTGGTGGTGGGACTCTGATGTAAGGAACTGGTGGTGGGACTCTGATGTAAGGAGCTGGTGATAGGACTCTGATGTAAGGAACTGGTGGTGGGACTCTGATGTAAAGAGCTGGTGGTGGGACTCTGATGTAAAGAGCTGGTGATGGGACTCTGATGTAAGGAGCTGGTGGTGGGACTCTGATGTAAGGAGCTGGTGGTGGGACTCTGATGTAAGGAGCTGGTGGTGGGACTCTGATGTAAGGAACTGGTGGTGGGACTCTGATGTAAGGAACTGGTGGTGGGACTCTGATGTAAGGAGCTGGTGGTGGGACTCTGATGTAAGGAGCTGGTGGTGGGACTCTGATGTAAGGAGCTGGAGGTGGGACTCTGATGTAAGGAGCTGGAGGTGGGACTCTGATGTAAGGAGCTGGTGGTGGGACTCTGATGTAAGGAGCTGGTGGTGGGACTCTGATGTAAGGAACTGGTGGTGGGACTCTGATGTAAGGAACTGGTGGTGGGACTCTGATGTAAGGAGCTGGTGGTGGGACTCTGATGTAAGGAGCTGGTGGTGGGACTCTGATGTAAGGAGCTGGTGGTGGGACTCTGATGTAAGGGGGCTGCTGATGAGAATCTGATGTAAAGGGGATGCTGATGGGACACTCAAAACGTAAGTGGGCCGGTCTGGATGACGTCCAGGGCCAAATTTCTGTCCCAGTCCAGCCCTGACCGGGTGTCTACATTCCCAACCCTTCTGTGGCTCCTCTACTACTCAAGGTCCGGACCTGTCCTTCACCAGCTCGGCACTTGTGCCCTCTGAACTCTAGAACTCCTGTTCCCACTTCCAGGGATTCTCGAACCAGAGGCTTACGAGAGGCCACTTCTTGCATTCTGGGCTCCTATACCAGGTACGTGACAGGGGGGCTCTGTACTGTGTGTGGGGGTTTGCTGTGGGGAGGTCCAATACTGTTTGTGGGGGGGGGGCTGGGTTCTGTAGGGAGGTTCTATACTATATGGGGGATCTGTGCTGTGTGTGTGTGTGTGTGTGTGTGTGTGTGTGTGTGTGTGGGGGGGGGGGGGTTCTGTACTGTGAGGGGCTCTGTATTTGTAGAAGTAACTCTGTATTAGGGGAGGGGGCTGAGAGGAGAACTCCTTCCCAGCTGCCAACAAAGTTACCCAGTGTGTCGTGAAGGAAAGGTAACATCCCTACCTTTCCCTGCTGGACCATGAGTCAGTGGTAATGTTATGTACCTTACTGCTGGAGCGCCCTGTCCGACAAGGGCAAAACATTGCTTTCCACATGCTGGTAGAGAGCTGGAATGGCCTTCCGTGAAAAGAAATAGCGTTTTGGAACCTGCCACTGAGGTACAGCACATTCCATAAATTCACGGAAAGGGGGCAGAGCCTACCATATGAAAAGGCAGCAGTTGCAGTGTTAGCAATTTGGCCAAGCTAGCATTTAGACGCTGACCATGTGGGTGTCTGGGACCAAATTTCTTTTTACGGTTCAGCAACTGGGGTAGGGAAATTTGCCTGCTAAAATCAGATGGGGGTGTACTGCTAGCAGATTGGCTGCAAGTACTTGGGACACCTATTTCTATACCTTAATTTCTCTCAGTGCAGGTTTTTGAGAGGACTGGAGCTATAGTGGGGTTGGAGATCCCTGATGAGGAGCAAGGAGAAGTCCGCCTTTTTCTTTGATATGGGTCTTTCAAGTGCTGTTGCCAACTGACTGCATGGGAGGTCGTCATATGTCTGGTGAAGCATGTGGTGCCCAAGAGGCTGCTGTTCTGGCCATGCTTGATCCGCTTCAGACATAGGTTGCAAACAGCAGTGGTGCGATCTGCTGCACACGTGTCGAAAAAGACCCACACCGAGGAACTTTTAAAAGTCAGCGGGGAGTCAGCAGTGCCCTGCTCCTGTGGTGTGATGCAATAGGGTGGCTGCCCTTAAGCTGCCCCCTAGAGGACATCCTGCCTTTTTGGAGTTTTGCCTCCTCCTCCTCTTCTCTCAGGCACCCAAGTACAGTCAGTGACCTCATCATCCCTCCCTCCTTGTCACTGGAGCAAACTTGGCAGTATGCTGCAGCTGGGGGAACATGACTGCCAGTTTTTTGTCCTTCTTGGGCACCCCCTCTCTCTAGGCACACGTTACTACCTTCCTCAACCTGGGAACCAACATCAAAGCCTTCAAATGCGCATCCTCCAGCAGCATGTACCCGTCACTGTGGTCGAATAAATATGGGGACTCCTCCGTGCATGATGGTGGGGCTACAGAAGGAGTGACTGTGGACAAGGAGCTGGTGGAATAGGCCACTTTGGCAGCTGCATTGGAAGACAAACTACGCTGAGCCTGGGTGAAAGAGGATGAGGAAGGCCTTGTTATCCACTCCACCAACTCTTCTGCATGTTCTGGTTCAATAACATGGCCAGCAGCAAAAAAAAAAGGGCAAGCGTGCCCCACAGCCACCTGCAGAGGATGCACCATGTCCACGACCAGCACTGTTGACTGTAGACATAGAGGCTGCTTGCCCTCTTTTAGTGGCCTGTGAGCATCTGCCTCTCCTTGGTGGCCTTCTGGACATGCTTTTCAACACCACACTACACTGTATTATATACTGTGTACACCACCAGAAGTGTAGTAGAAACTCTACACACTGTATTAGATACTGTGTACACCACCTGCACTGTATTAGCAACTGTACTATGGCTGCACTGTATTGTGTACATCAGAAGTGTAGTAGAAACTGTACACCACAGAATGCACTGTAGATATACAGTAGGCTACACTGGATGCAGAATATATATATATATATATATATATATATATATATATATATATATATATATATATATATATATTTAATACACTGCCTGCACTGACCGGATATACAGTAAACACTGAATATATAGTCTATGCTAAACGGGGGCACTGTACTGTGGGGGATCTGTTCTGTGGGGGGGGGGGCATTGTAATGTGGGGGATCTGTGCTGTGGGGGGGACATTGTAATGTGGGGGATCTGTGCTGTTTGGGGGGGACATTGTAATGTGGGGGATCTGTGCTGTGGGGGGGGGGCATTGTAATGTGGGGGATCTGTGCTGTGGGGGGGGGGGGACATTGTAATGTGGGGGATCTGTGCTGTGGGGGGCATTGTACTGTGGGGGGATCTGTGCTGTGTGTGGGGGGGAACAGTTTACTGTGGGGGGATCTGTGCTGTGTGTGGGGAGGGCAGTGTACTGTGGGGGGATCTGTGCTGTCGGAGGGGTCATTGTAATGTGAGGGATCTGCGCTGTGGGGGGGGGGGGGACATTGTACTGTGGGGGGGATCTGTGCTGTGTGTGGGGGGAACAGCGTACTGTGGGGGGATCTGTGCTGTGTGTGGGGAGGGCAGTGTACTGTGGGGGGATCTGTGCTGTGTCTTTGGGGGGGGCAGTGTACTGTGGGGGGTTCTGTACTTGCAGCATACTTCCCAACTTTTTGAGATGGGAATGAGGGACACCTATCAGCAAAAGTAGGCAGGCATAGGACACACCCCTGGCCATGCCCCCTTAAAGGAGAATTGTACAAAAAAAAACAAGATTGATTAAACCCACAAGTGCTTTTTTTTTTACCACTACTATTTCTTTATATTGGCTTTTGGAATTTACAAATGCAGCAATTTAGAAACCAGATCAAAGGTTTAGCGCTGGAAAACACTTTTTAAAAGATAAAAAGTGCAATTTATATACATCTATGTAGATCAGACCAAAATGAGGGGCAGATGAAGAGGAATTAGGGGCAGAGGGACATTGCTCCAAATCAAGGACAGTCCCTCGAAAATCACGGACAGTTTTGAGCTATGCTTGTAGGAGGAGCTCTGCATTAGGGGGAGGGGTCTGAGAGGAAAGCTCTGTATTATGGGGGGGGGGGGGCTCTGTACTGGGGGGGGGGGGGTGGGGGTGAGTACCTTCACCTATTCTTTAATAATTCTCTGGATATGAGGAAGTCATTGAAATTGTAAACCTGTCCATGTCCAAATGGCATTGGAGCTTACACAGTCCAATGCCCCTTATAAACGGGGGATCAGGGGGGGCAGAGAGCCAACAGCAAACGTCCTGTAGGTGTCAATTCCTCGTCAACCAGCTGACCGTTAATTCTCACAGGAAAATTCTGTATATGCCGAAAAAATAAGAAAACTGGAGCATAGTGTAGGAGCATGGGGGAAGGTGAGTATAGGAAGGAGGAAAGGAAGAAGAATATATTGGTTTTTAATTTATTTTACATCCCTTTTAAAATTTAGAATGTTCCTCTCAAATATTTGTATGAAATTTTACACTGTAGAAATAAACATTTAGAGTAGAACGGTTTGTACAAATTGGAACATTACTTTTTATGTTTTCGGTGAGCTCTTTTTTTCTGGATATGTTTTTACCATTCAGAGCTCCACTCCGGTCTGCAGCGTTTTAGTAACCTTTGTTGAGGTTTGTCAGCAAACACTCGCGGCTTAAGAATACATAACAAGGAAGAGAGGATCCACGCACGGCTCTGTGAAATGTGGTGGTGGGAATATGCGTGTGTCAAAACAGGGGCCGCGAAAAACAGCTTGACCTCCCATAACTGGCCACCAGAGATTAGCCATGGAGCTTCGGAGCAACCGCGGCTTTTAGAAACACGGCACGTCTGCACATAATCTGTAATGTAGAACCGACCTGAACTCCTCATTGTATGTCATCTGTACTTTTTTTTTTACAGGTTAGGTGGAAACTTTACTGTTTTTGCTGTTTATTTTGAAAAATAGGATTTTTTATAACAGCTTACCTGTAAAATCCTTTTCTTGGAGTACATCACAGGACACAGAGCCATAATAATTACTCAGTGGGTTATATGGCACCTTTAGGTGATGGACACTGGCACACCCTAGACAGGAAGTTTAGCTCCCTATATAACCCCTCCCCTTACCGGGAGTACCTCCTGTCAAGTCACCTTGAGGCGAGGTGACAGATGCGCACCGAAGGGATCAGGAGTGCACCGCAAGGTTGTGGACCCTAAGGCTGACTGCTGCAGATGGGAGACAGATCCCACCGAGGTTAGAGCGTAAGATTCCCTGGGGCGCGGAGTCTAAGAGCCAGCAGGTGTTCACCAGAGCCTCCAGTGGTGAGGATGGACTTGGCTGCAACTGGCTCCAGGTCGCGACCCCCAGGGTCCCCCAGCTCACACCCACAGTAGGCAACAGGAGGATAGGGATAGTGAGGGATAAAGCCAAGGTCGGGGCCACAAGCAGACAGGAATAGTCAGGGACACGCCAAAAGGTCAGGATCACAGGCAAACAGGGATAGTCAAGGACACGCCAAAGTCGGTAACGGAACAACAGAAGAGCACACGGCAGGTAACAGAAAGCTAAACACACAAAGGAATACACAATGTTTGATCAGCGGGGTGGGCCTGCAGTTCACAGGTTAATATAGAGTTCTCTGATAGGAGCTAGGGTGGAGTCATGCCAGAGGATGGATTACAAAAGCAGTCAGGTGAGGGTCGGCTGGTCTCTAGAGATGAACACATGGAAACAGGTAAGCAGACCAACTCTATTGCATAACCATGACACCTCCATTTTGTAGCAAAGCAATACACGTGTAACCAGAAAGAGGGGAGGGACCTCTGTGCCCCGTGATGTACTCTGATGCCACGTACACACGACCGGACTTTCCGGCAGACTAGGTCCGAATGGATTAGTCCGTCGGACAATCCGATCATGTGTGGGCTACTCCGATAGTTTTTCGAAAAAATAAATCAGACGGACCTAGAAATAGAACATGTTTCAAATATATCAGACGGACTCCATTCCGACGGACTAAAATCGGGAAAACCGTTCGTCTGTGTGCTGGTCCGATGGACCAAATACGACGCAAGGGAAGGTATTGGCTACTGGCTATTGAACTTCCTTGTTTAGTCCCGTTTAAGTCATCACGTTCAAAACGAACGGACTTACAAACGGTCTTAGTCCGTTTGTGTGTGGGCAAGTCTGTTCTTTCGGAAGGTGCATTGTAACTCTGCCGAAAGTCCGTCGAGATGTTTCCTCGGACCTAATCTGGCGTAAAGTCTGGTCGTGTGTACGCGGCATAAGAAAAGGATTTTACAGGTAAGCTGTTATAAAAATCCTATTTTCTTTATCGTACATCACGGGACACAGAGCCACAGTAATTACTGTATGGGATGTCCCAGAGCAATGCTATCTGAGGGGAGGGAGACACAAACAAAAGCAGGGTGCAGTCAGACCTGAGGACCTATACTCCTCATGCCTTCTTACATCCTGATATAATCTGTGAATTTATGGACTGAAGACCAAGTTGCGGCCTTGCAGATTTGAGCCATGGAGGCTTGGTGATGCACTGCCCACGAAACACTAAGGCCGCGTACACACGGGCGGACTGTTCGCTCAACTTTGTTCGTCAAACAGTTTGACAAACAGTCCGCTCAAAATTAGCATGAGCAGACTTGACCACACACGATGAACGAACAGTCCGCTGAAACCGTGCGCGATGACGTGAACGGCACGTACGACGGGACTAGAAAAACGACGTCCTATACACTGCAATGCAACCTTCGGCGTGTAAATTCTTTCTGAGCATGCGCGAGACTTAGTTTGACGAACAAGCCTACACACGAGTGGACTGTCCGCTCAAACCAAGTTTCAGCGGACAGTTTTACGGAAATTCCGAAAAACTTTGTTCGTCAGACTGTCCGCTGAAACTGTCCGCTGAAGCCCACACACGAGCGGACTGTCCGCTGAAAGGCCGCGTACACACGGGCGGACTGTTCGCTCAACTTTGTCCGCTGAACAGTGTTTCAGCGGACAGTCCGCTCGTGTGTGGGCTTCAGCGGACAGTTTCAGCGGACAGTCTGACGAACAAAGTTTTTCGGAATTTCCGTAAAACTGTCCGCTGAAACTTGGTTTGAGCGGACAGTCCGCTCGTGTGTAGGCTTGTTCGTCAAACTAAGTCTCGCGCATGCTCAGAAAGAATTTACACGCCGAAGGTTGCATTGCAGTGTATAGGACGTCGTTTTTCTAGTCCCGTCGTACGTGCCGTTCACGTCATCGCGCACGGTTTCAGCGGACTGTTCGTTCATCGTGTGTGGTCAAGTCCGCTCATGCTAATTTTGAGCGGACTGTTTGTCAAACTGTTTGACGAACAAAGTTGAGCGAACAGTCCGCCCGTGTGTACGCGGCCTCACGGTTCTGGTGGAGTAGGCTTTGATTTGAAAAGGTGGAACTTTGCTCTCCAAACCATAAGCTTGAATAATTACTTGCCGAATCCCTTTAGCAATAGTAGATTTTGACACTGCCTGTCCTTTTCTAGGACCTTCAGGCAACACAAATAATACATCTGTTTTCCGAATCTGAGCAGTCGCCTTCAAATAGATTTTGACTGCTTTCACTACATCCAGAGAATTTAGTGACTTTTCTTACGTAGAACAGGGTTCTGGGAAAAATGAAGGTAGAACAATATCCTGGTTTAGATGAAAACCTGAAACTACCTTAGGCAAAAATCTAGGATGAAGACAAAATATTACTCTTTCCTTGTGAACGATTAAATATGGCTCTTTACAAGAAAGAGCAGCCAGTTCTGACACCCTTCTTGCAGAAGATATGGCTACCAGAAAAACTAGCTTCCTTGTCAACAGGACCAAGGGAATATGTCGTATTGGCTCAAAAGGCTGTTTCTGTAACACAGACAGAACTAAATTCAAGTTGTAAGGGTTCAGGATAGGGATGAGCAAAACACCCCCCGATTCGGTTCGCACCAGAACTTTCGAACGGACCCCAAATTTGTACGAAGGTTAGAACCCCATTGAAGTCTATGGGACTCGAACGTTCAAAATTAAAAGTGCTAATTTTAATGGCTAATATGCAAGATACTGTCCTAAAAAGGGTTTGGGGACCTGGCTCCTGCCCCAGGGGACATGGGTCAATGCAAAAAAAAGTTTTAAAAACTGCCGTTTTGGCGGGAGCACTGATTTTAATGACGATTAAAGTGGAAAAAAAAGTGAAATATTCCTTTAAATATGGTGCCTGGGGGGTGTCTGTAGTATGCCTGTGAAGTGCCACGTGTTTCCCGTGTTTAGAACAGTCCCTGCACAAAATGACATTAAAACGGAAATAACGTCATTTAAAACTGCTTGCGGTTTTAATGTAATATCTGGTTCCTGCAATATGGTTGAAAATCATTGAGAAAAATGGCATGGGTAGCCCTCCCTGCCCATTACCAGCCCCTTTGGGTCTTGTATGGATATTAAGGGGAACCCCGTACCCATATTGAAAAAAGGAAATACGTGTGGCCCCCAGGCCCTATATACTCAGAACAGCAGTATACAGGCGGTGCAAACAAGACAGGTACTGTGTAGGTTTGTTGTGTTAAGTAGAATCTGTTTGTAATTCAGAGCACGCAGACAGCACGCACAATCTCCTACCGCTGACTGCAAGCTCTATTTAAAACGAGCAAGATAGTTAGCTATATAGGTGGATATAGCGGTGTATTCTGGGTTCAGAGCACGCAGACAGCACGCACAATCTCCTAACACTGACTGAAAGCTCTATTTAAAATGAGCAAGATAGTTAGCTATATAGGTGGATATAGCGGTGTATACTGCGTTCAGAGCACGCAGACAGCACGCACAATCTCCTAACACTGACTGCAAGCTCTATTATAAAAGATAGATATATCGCTAGCTATATAGGTGAATATAGCGGTGTATATTGCGGTGAGGGCACGCAGACAACAACCACTACAGAAGAGCAAGAACGAAAAATCGGCCGATAACGATCGGTGTATACTGTGTTAAAGGTACACAGAACACCCACTAACTGCTACAGACGCCAACACACTACACAAGGCCGCCGCGCTGGCGGCCTTATATAGTGTGGGGCGTGTACTACACAGCCTGAGCTATGATTGGCCATAGGCATCCTGCCTGTGGCCAATCATGGCTCTCCTCGCTGCCAGCGCTGTGATTGGCCAAGCATGCGGGGTCACAGTGCATGCTTGGCCAATCATGAGCCAGCAATGCACTGCGCCATCGCAGTGCATTGTGGGCCGTGAGCGGCACACGAATTTGGCGCGAACTGCCCATAACGTTTGGAATTCGCCGAACGGGCGAACAGCCGATGTTCGAGTCGAACATACGTTCGACTCGAACACGAAGCTCATCCCTAGTTCAGGAGTGCTCTAACCAGTGGATTAAGCCTCGTTACCACCTGTATAAAGCTTCGGACCAAAGATTGCAAAGCAAGTGGTCATTGAAACAAAATCGATAAGGCCGAGACCTGGCCTTTGATGGTACTCAAGGCCAGCTTCATCTCTAACCCCATTTGCAGAAAGGCAAGGATTCTACCTATGACATACTATTACTTTATAGGATGCCAACCCCTGGATTCACACTAGGAAACATATGACTTCCAGACTCTATAATAAATGACTCTGGAAGCTGGCTTCCTTACATTAATCAAAGTAGATATCACAGAGCCTGAAAGCCCATGGTTCTTCAGAATGTGGGTTTCAATAGCCAAACTGTTAAATTTAGTGTTTGCAAGGTAGGATGGAATACTGGTCCCTGCGATAGCAGGTCTGGACGTGGTGGTAGGGTCCGTGGGGCCACTACCACCATCTTTACTATTTCTGCATACCAAGATCTTCTGAGCCATGCTGGGGCCACACGAACTACCGACTTCCTTTCCTGCTTGATCCTCCGAAGAAGTCAAGGTAGCAGCAGAATAGGAGGGAATGCATAAATCAGTGAGGACTGATCCCACGGGGTCACCGATGCATCTGTTCCGCATGCAAGTGGATCCCTTGTTCTTGACACAAAGTTGTCAACTTTGTTGTTGAAGCGGGATGCAAACAGATCTACGTCCGGGATCCTCCATCTTTGGCATATAGCCAGGACCATTTCCCCGGGAACAACTGCTGGCGACTTAAGTAGTCCGCCTGTCAATTCTCTACCCCTGGAATGAAGATTGCCAATATGCACGGCACATGCTTTGCTACCCAGGTTAGGATATGATTTACCTCTCCCTGGGCTGCCTGACTTCTGGTGCCCCCTTGGTGATTGATATAAGACACTGCTGTGGCATTGTCAGATTAAACCCTGACAGGAGAATTCCACAACCTGAATGTCCAGGCCTTTAGGGCTAGGTGCACTGCCTGAATCTCTAGAATGTTGATTGGCAAGGTTCTTTCGGTTCTGGACCATTTACCTTGGACAGACGCTTCTTCCAGGACTGCTCCCCAACCTGAAAGGCTGGCATCTGTTGTTACCACCTTCCAGGTAACTGGTAAATAAGGATGAGCCGAACACCCCCCGGTTTGGTTCGCACCAGAACCTGCGAACAGACCTAAACTTCGTGTGAACTTTAGAACCCTATTAAAGTCTATGGGACTCGAATGTTCAAAATCTTAAGTGCTGGTTTTAACCACTACAATACAGGGCACTTTCGCCCCCTTCCTTCCCAGCCCAATTTTCAGCTTTCATCGCTCTAGCGCTTTCAGTGACAATTGCGCGGTCGTGCTACACTGTACCCAAATGAAATTTTTATCATTTTTTTCGCACAAATAGAGATTTATTTTGGTGGTATTTATTCACGACTCCGTTTTTTATTTTTTGCGATATAAGCGCAAAAAAGCGGAAATTTGGAAAAAAAAACAATATTTTCTTTTTTCTATTTTAAAAGAAATCCAATAAAATCTAATTTTGTCATAAATTTAAGCCAAAATGTATTCTGCTACATGTTTTTGGTAAAAAAAATTCCGTTAAGTGTATAATAATTGGTTTGTGTGATCACGGACATATGTACGCAAATGATCATGTACATATGTGTGCAGGTGATCACGTACATATGTGTGCACATAATCATTGGGACAAGTGATTTTAGTGGGACATATGTGGGGGACATGTTTTTATTATTGGGGACATGTATGTTTTGGGGACATGTGTGTTATGGGGACATATGTGGGGACTGTGTTTACACTGTGTGGTGTGTTGTGTGTTTACACTAGACTGAAGATCAGTGAGTAAAAAGCTGTAAAAAACAGCTCATACTCACTGATCATCAGCCGGCTGCAGCAATCTGCTCTCCTCTCCTCAGCGATGACTTCTGTGTGAGGAGAGGAGGAGCCGATTGCGTAGCAACCGGCTGTTTGTTTACATCACATGACGACCGTGATTGGACACGGCCGTCATGTGATCAGGAGGGCCAATCGCAGAGCCCTCCTGCCGATCTGAGATGCGCCGTGTCCCGGTGACACGGGCGCATCGGGATCGCGCCGCTGCGCGGGCACGCGCGCGCGCGCGATCCCGCTCCTCCTGATGGACGTTCCTGAACGTCCTATCAGGAGTAGACGGCTCCCACCTGGCCGTATATGTGCATTGGCCGGGTGGGAAGTGGTTAAAGGCTAATATGCAAGTTATTGTCCTAAAAAGTGTTTGGGGACCCGGGTCCCATGGATCAATGCAAAAAAAGTTTTAAAAACTGAAGTTTTTTTGGGAGCAGTGATTTTAATAATGCTTAAAGTGAAACAATAACAGTGTAATATTCCTTTAAATTTCGTACCTGGGGGGTGTCTATAGTATGCCTGTAAAGGGGTGCATGTTTCCAGTGCTTAGAACTATCCCTGCACAAAGTGTCATTTCTGTAGGAAAAAAAGTCATTAAAAATCACTTGCGGCTATAATGAATTGTCAGCTCCCCGTAATACAGAGAACAGACATTGAAAGTCATTGATACAATTTTTTTTTAAAAAGCATGGGGTTCCCCCAAATTCAATTACCAGGCCCTTCAGGTCTGGTATGGATTTTAAGAGGAACTCCATGCCAAATTAAAAAAAAAAAATGGAGTGGAGTTCCCCCTAAAAATCCATACCAGACCCTCTATCCGAGCACGCAACCTGGCAGGCCGCAGGAAAAGAGGGGGGCACGAGAAAGCGCCCCCCCCCCCCCCCCCTCCTGAACCGTACCAGGCCACATGCCCTCAACATTGGGAGGATGCTTTGGGGGTCTGTGACCCTTCTTTGCCCTGACCCCCTGGACCATCTCCTTTATGGCGCTGATTTTTGCCTGGGGTAAAAAAAAAACCTCTTCTGGGCTGTGTCTATAACCAGACCCAAGTACTCTAATCGTCTTACTGGCTTTAAAGAATTTTTCTCTAGGTTGAGGACCCAACCTAGGTATTTCAGGTAGTTGACTGTGCTGACCATACTTTGGTCTAAGCGGGTTATCGACTGGTCTATCAAGAGCAGGTCGTCTAGGTAAGCTATAATTGTTAAACCTTGAGTCCTTAATCTGGCCAGAGGAAGGGCCAGAAGTTTTGTAAACACCCGAGGTGCAGTAGCTAGACTGAAAGGCAAGGCTACAAACTGAAAGTGAAGTGTTCCTACCTCGAAACGCATTATATTTTTGATGAGCGGGGAAAATAGGCACATGCATGTATGCATCCTTGATGTCAATTGACGCCAGAAGCTCTCCTCCTTGTAGGATGGAGACTACTGATCGGAATGATTCCATGCGGAAAGAGTGGATCTTCAGGAACTGGTTTAGATCTTTGAGATCTAGAATGGGTCTGACATCTCCATTTGGTTTTGGCACCGTGAAAAGGTTTGAATAAAACCCATACCCCTGCTCTTCCATGGGGGCCACCAATGGCAAAAGTCGGTCTAACGCTTGAAAGAGAGACTTCTTTTTCTCTGGATCTTTGGGAACATTTGACCTAAGAAAACGAGGAGACTGGAATTCTCTGAACTCTAGTTTGTAACCTAGAGCTATTGTGGAGACCACCCATGTGTCTCTCGAAATTCCTCCTGCCAGACTCTTGAGAATGGCAGAAGTCTTCCCCCCACTCGAACGAGCGAGGGCGACCCTTCATAAAGAAGCTTTAATGTTCTGTCTTGCAGGTTTCCTCCCCTAGGATATTAACTTTTGTCCCTGGGGGGTTTTTTTTTGTCCCTGACGGTGGAGGCCATAGCAACAGCCTGGAGGCTGATGCCCCTAGCACTGGAGAAAAAGCCTGTTTAAATGAGGGACATTTACTCCTTTTTCTAACTGGCAAAAGGGTACTTTTCCCACTTGATATATTTTGGATATATTTATCTAAATCATCCCCAAACAGTCTTTCGCCGCGGAAAGGAAACCCAGCCAGGAGCTTTTTGCATGGCGCTTTGGCTGACCAATTTTTCAACCATAAGATTCTACGCATATGCACCAACCCAAGTGTAAGGCGAAAGGTCTGAAGAATAGAATCTCTGATTGCGTCAAAAGCAAAACATAAAGCCGCTGGCAGCTCGGCTAAATCCTGGGCCTGCTGTTCAGGGAAAACCTTGAACACCTCTTTAAAATGGTGTCTCAAGGATTGACAAACCCCAGTTGCCACCACTGCAGGTTGAGCCACCGAACCTGCCAAGGAGAATTTTTTTTTTAACAGGAATTCCAATTTTTTTATCAGTTGGATCCCTAAGCATTTGTGTATTGTCAACCGGACAAGTCGAGCTTTTATTCACAGAGGATATACAGTAGCAGTGTCAATTGCTGGTATACTCCACGTCTTAGTCATTTTTTTCTCCATCAGAATACATAAGCTTTTCCAGCAATGAATGGACAGGAAAGGCACGCAAAGCCTGAGCAGGCTTTGGTGAACCCAAACAAGAAGTGGGTTTTTCAACCGACTCAGTTAAGGGTAGCTTAGATGTGGAGCGGACCATTTCAGTAAGAGATTGCACCAGCAATTTCTCAGCTTGTGAAGCTGTAAAAGGTCCACTTGATCCCTCGGAAGAGGAGTCATCAACCTCTTCACGGTCCCCTGAGGGGAATTCATCTTTTTCCTCCCACTGTTCCTCTGTTTGAGGATCCTGGATGGTAGAAGGGGACCTAATGCATTTTCTTTCACTGTGGGAAGATGCGATTAAAGATGTTAAACCTTCCTCCAATCCAATCATGGCTGAGGAGAAAACCTCCTCAGTAATATAGACAGGGGCTGAACTGTCTGTAGCAATTGCAACCCCTGACGACCCTGATGGCTCACTCTGACCAGCCTCCCTAGGTCTTTCGGGGAGGGGGGTGGTGTTGCAGAGGGAGGATCCTTAGAGCCTGAGGGCAACACCTTTGTCCCCTTGTTTTTTTTAGGTATTTGTACCTCCCCATCTGGTCATAGTGCCAAGCACAAATGCAGAGGTACTACCAAAATGCACCCACTGCTGAGGAAATAGTCCAGCAACTTCCGCTGCTATTAATGCTCAGCCTGATGCTAAGTAAATGTGCCCTGGGAATGCCTGTGTCACCAACACTCACATGCCCCCATCTGATCTGTGTCCCTCCGACAGCTGAATGCACCTAAAAAAAAGGTGCACTTTATAGCTTACACAGCCCGCATTTGTGAACGTCTGAGGCACGTCAACGCTGCTAAGCCCTGCCCCCTTTCTTTGTCTTCCCACCACGCCCCCCCCCAACCCTCTCTTTTTTTAAATGTTTGTTTTCCCACGTGAGCGGGCTGGTGTGACGGATATCACATGTGGAGGGGGGCTGGTGTGGAGGAGAGGAAGAGAGCTGAAGGACAGAGATCCGCTGCTATGGCGGCGGCAGCGGGAGCAGCGTGGCACACCGACGTCTGGCCTATGCTCCCTCTGCCTCCTGGAGAGAAGCTGTCCAGGTGGTGGGATATTTTAAAAGAAAAAAAAAAGCCCTTTCCACGTCTTACCTGGGCTTGGGCTGGAGGAAGCATGCAGCTTGTATTGACACAGAGTTAGACTGACAAGCATGGAACAGGTACGTGATCTTGACAGACCCTGGTGGTGACTTTAGGCATGGCAAAATTTACTTTTAAAGGAGAAAATCCACAAGAATTTGAAATATTCCGTAGGAATCTCCACTTACCTTATCCAGCTGCAGGGTTCTGTGGTAAACCAAACAGACCCAATCTTCACCACTTACGGTGGGCTCCATTTAAAAAACCTTCAGGGACCGGGGCCCCTTTTTCCATATCCCTGGACCTATAAAGCACCCCGCCAGGAAATATGGCTGAAAAAAACAAAGCACTGGATCCCTGGGTCCAGCTCTCTAAATAGAGAAGCGTACAGGCAAAACCTTATTTCTTCTGCCACGAGGCCCAGGTACCATTCAATTCAGCCTAAAAAGACACTTTGGATGGACCCGGTTGCATGGCTAGCCCCAGCAAAGATTTCTCCAGCGGAGCTCAGCTCAGCACATCTTTACTTGTGACCAACACCTAAGACACTGATGGAAAAACAGAGGTACTCCCGGTAAGGGGAGGGGTTATATGGGAAGTTGAACTTCCTGTCTAGGGTGTGCCAGTGTCCATCACCTGAAGGTGCCATATAACCCACATAGTAACTACTATTGCTCTGTGTCCCATGATGTACGATAAAGAAAGTATATTCTACCTTTAATACCATGGTTCACGTTTCACCTAGGTATTATTAATATTATTATACAGGATTTATACAGCATCAACAGTAAACAAAATTAAGGCAAACATTACAGTTACCATACAATTTGGTACAAGAGGAATCAGAGGGTCCAATCTAAAAAGGGAGGGTCAATTAAGACTAAAGGTAATAGCTATGGGGATGAGCTGATGAAGGAAGTAAAACAGCAGGATAGGCTTCTTTAACCACATGCCGACCAGGCCATAGCCGAAAAATGACTACAGCGCGGTTGGCTTATTCTGGGAGGGTGTCCATGAACATCTTCACAGAATCGTACTCCCTCACACCCCCAGGAATATCTGTGACTGTTGGGTCCTCCGGACCCACCATGTCATGGAATGTGGTAAAGGGCCAATGACAGCAGCCCTTTACCACATGATCGCTCTGTCCAATCACTTGTCAACAAACCAGAGCTTGTCTGGTGCTGCTCATCCCCTCTCCTCAAACTGATTGGTACAGTGTGTGAGGAGGGGAGGGAGACAGGTGCAGCAGCACTGTGGGCTGTCTCTGGAGTGTCAACAGTGCTTATTTGTGCCCATCCATGCTCCATTCATTGCCTCATATGTGCCCATCTATACTTCATTCATCCCTGGCTTATCTGTGATCGGTTGGATCACAGATGTGCTTATCCATGCTCCATCCATCCCTGGCTCATCCATGTGTCATGGTCCCTACCATGTCTTTTAGACAGCCAGGTGTGGTCACGCCCCAAGTGGCTCTGGGTGGTATTGAACTCATGACTGCCAGTTGTTGTTCCTGTTACCTTACCTCTGAGCCACCCCTCAGTTCCTTTCAGCCTGCTTTCCAGCTTTGCACAGTTCTGCATAAAATACCAGGACCATACTCTTGATCTTGTTATTAGTACCTGTCACTCCTGGATCGGCTGAGGCAGGTTACCTAATCAGCTGGGTATAAAGCACTGCCTCACTCTGAGGACTTTGTCAGTTCATTGTCTCCTGTTTTGCCTGAGGTTCCACTATTCCTGTGTTCCTGTGTTCTGGTTACAGCGTTCCAAGATGGACTCCGGCTTCTGACCCTGGCTCTGCTTATCGTTTATTCTGACTTCTGGAATCCCTGACTATGGCTTTACTTCCACCATCCCTTGGCTATTCCTGTCAAGCCCCCGTGCACAGATTCACAGCCCAGGTAGCTTATCTCTTTGTTACCGTGGGCTGTGTGTATTTGAAGGGTGAGCGTACATCTTTGCACCATGGACTCCAACCTAGGTAAGCCCTCACACCATGCTCCATTCATTCCTGGTTCATCCATGCTCCACCCATCCATGCTCATCCATGCTCCATCCATCCCTGGCTCATCCGTGCTCCATTCATATATTCTCCATCCATCCCTGGCTCATCAGTGCTCCATCCGTGCTAATCCATGCTCAATCCCTGGCTCACCATGCTCGCTCAATCCCTGGCTCATCCATGCTCGCTCAATCCCTGGCTCATCCATGCTCCATCCATCCGTGCTCATACATTCTCAATCCATCCCTGCCTCATCTGTGCTCCATCCCTGCTCACCCATGCTCCATCCATGCTTATCCATGCTCCATCCATCCCTGGCTCATCCGTGCTCATCCATGCTCAATCTGTGTTCCATCTATCCCTGTCTCATCCATGCTCCATCTATCACTGGCTCATCCATGCTCATCCATGTTTATACATGCTCCATCCGTGCTCATTCATGCTCATCCATGCCTCCTCTGTGCTCATCCATGATACAGAAGTGCTCATCCTTGCCACAGCCATGCCACATCAGTGCTCATCCGTGCCACATCCATGCCGCATCAGTTCTTATCCATGCCGCATCCTTGTCACTACAGTGCCCACCAGTGTCTCACAGAAGTGTAATAGGTAGTCAAATTAGATTTGAAATGTATGTCCCTGATGGTGCTCTCTGCATGTTGGACCTCTGTATGTGGCCAGGCTGTGGAAAAGTCTCTTACATGTGGTATCATCATACTCAGGAGGAGTAGCAGAATCTATTTTGTGGTGTCACTTTTGCTATGTACATGCTATGTGTTAGAAATATCTTATAAATGGACAACTTTCTGTAACAAAAAAATACGTTTTCATTTTCTTTCCACGTTTTCCAAAAACTTGTGGAAAAAAATAACATGTTAAAAAGACTCATTATGCCTCATAGATTATACATTGGGGTGTTTACTTTCCAAAATGGGGTCATTTTGTTGATGTTTCCATTGTCCTGGTGCTCCAGGGCCTTCAAAATTGTAAGAGGTAGTCAAGAAATGATATGTGTAATGTATGTCCCTATAACGCCTAAAGGTGCTCCCTGCATATTGGGCCTCTGTATGTGGCCAGGCTGTATAAAAATCTCACACATGTGGTATCGTCATACTCAGGAGGAGGAGTAGAATGTGTTTTGGGGTATAATTTGTGGTATGCATATGCTGTGTGTGAGAAATAATCTGTTAATATGACAATTCTGTGGGGGAAAAAAATCTTCATAATCTTCATGTTGCAAAAAATTGTGGGAAAAAATTACAACTTCAAAAAACTCACAATGCCTCTCACTAAATACCTTGGACTGTCTACTTTCTAAAAAGGGGTCATTTGGGGGGTATTTGTACTTTCCTGGCTTGTTAGGTTCTCAAGAAATGAGATCAGCAGTCAGTACATCAGGTGTGGTCAGGTGAGATCAATTCTCAGTGATTGGCCCCATAGCTTGTAGACTCTATAACTTTCACAAAGACCAAAGAATGTGCACAGATTTGGGTTATTTTTACCAAAGATATGTGATAGTATAAATTTGGCCAAAATGTATGAAGAAAAATGACTAACTTGCTAAATTTTATAACCTTGCTATAGCCCAACCCTGAAAAACAACCCCACGCCATTTGGACCAATGCACAAAGCAAGGTCCATAAAGACATGGATGAGCGAATTTGGGGTGAAGGAACTTGACTGTCCTGACCTCAACCCAACAGAACACCTTTGGGATGCATTAGAGCGGAGACTGTGAGCCAGGCCTTCTCGTCCATTATCAGTGCCTGACCTCACAAATGCTCTTCTGGAAGAATGGTCAAACATTCCCATAGACACACTTCTAAACCTTGTGGACGGCCTTCCCAGAAGAGTTGAAGCTGTTATATCTGCAAAGGGTGGGCCAACTCAATATTGAACCCTGCGGACTAAGACTGGGATGCCAACAGGCGTCCAAAAATTTTTGGTAACATAGTGTATCTGTGAATGGGAAGGCTACCCCAGCAGAGGAACTCACAGATCGCAGTGGAGCACGGTGATGTCACTGCACTTGTAGTCCATAGCTTACTTATAACAGAAGGCTCATGCCTCTGTATGGACCTGGGGCTGGAGAAGAGTCTTCAGAAGCCTGTGATGCCGTGATCATAGTTGTATTTAATAAATGCATTTTTATTTTTTTTATTTTTTTTAATGCAGATGTATATATTTTTGCAAAATGTGTCTTTATGGTGCCACCAGAGAAGGTAACGCGTTTGCAGAATAAACTTCAGCTTTAATCCTAAAGCGCTCTTCACCTCCCCGTCATTCCTGGATGTTAGAAAACGCTAGCGACCCGTCCTCTGACCCCCGCGAATAACAATTTATTTCAAAATATACTTAAGATGCAGAGGGCCATGCTGGGAGCGGACAAAATGAATATACCGCCATGAATATGAATTGTGCCAAAGGCCAGCGTGCGAAGCATGACACGAGAATTTCTACAGACGCTTCGTGAGGGCTGATTAATATTTCAGCTCTGCCTTCTCTCATCACCCTCAGCTTCATTGACTTCATTACTCATTTCTTTTTTCCAGCAACCTCTTCCCATTTTAAATATCAGTGGAAGTTTTAAGCCGTTAATATCTTGGAGAAAAGTCTTGTAATGGGTCTAGCTGGAGGCTGAGCTTTGACTAAGGAAAAGGTTAATTCGAGTAGATTAGGATACGGGATAGAGAGGTTAATTGAATACCATTTCCCCGGGAACATGGGCACAGCCAGCACCATGTCTACATCTTTCCAGACATGTATTTATCTGTTTACTTTTACTATTAACATTTTTTCCCTTCTTTACTTTTTTACTATTTTCTTTGCACATTTTTTTTCTTTTTTTACTATTAACTTACTTATTTTTTTACAATATTTTTTTTTATTTTTTTACTATTTTATTTACACAATTTTTTTTTTTTTTTACTATTTTATTTACATTTTTTTTTTTTTTTTACTATTTTTTATTTTAAAAGATAATGGAGCAAGAAAAGAGATTTTTTTTGTATCCGAATCACTGGTATACCAAAATATTCTTAAAAAGTAACACGTATTTATCTGTTTACTTTTACTATTAACTATTTTTTCTTTATTTTTTTTTTACTATTTTCCTTGCAATATTTATTTTTTATTTTTCTTTTACTATTTATTTTTACTGTTAACTTCCTTTTTTTTACAAATTTATTTTTATACTATTTTATTTTATTTACAAATTATATATATATATATATATATATATATATATATATATATAAATTTTTTTTTTTTTACTATTTTATTTTAGAAGACAATGGAGCATTGAAAAATACTTTTAAGGTCCGAATTACTAGTACTATTTACTATTACTTTTTCTTCTTTCTTTACTTGTTTACATTTTTTTTTTTTTTTCATTGGTGTTACATAGTTACATAGTAGGTGAGGTTGAAAAAAAGTCCATCAAGTCCAACCCGTATGTCAGTATTACATTGTATATCCCTGTATTTTGCGGTCATTAAGGTGTTTATCTAATAGTTTTTTTTTTAAACTAATGATGCTCCTCTCTTTGTTTTATTTTTTATTTATTTTTTTACTTTTACTATTAACTTACTTTTTTTTATATAAGTTCTTTTTTTTTTAATTCTATTTACAATGTTTTTTATTTTATTTACAATGTTTTTTATTTATTTTTTCCCGAATCATTGGTATACCAAAATATTCTTAAAAAGTCATATTTTGGCATGCATTTATCTGTTTACTGTCAGGTCACCTTGAGGCGAGGTGACAGATGCACATCGTAGGGATCAGGAGTGCACCGCAAGGTTGTGGACCCTACGGCTGACTGCTGCGGACGGGAGACAGGTCCCACTGGGGTTAGAGCGTAGGATTCCCTGGGGCGCGGAGTCTAAGAGACAGCAGGTGTTCACCAGAGCCTCCAGTGGTGAGAATGGACTTGGCTGCAACTGGCTCCAGGTCGCGACCCCCAGGATCCCCCAGCTCACACCCACAGTAGGCAACAGGAGGATAGGGATGGTGAGGGACAAAGCCAAGGTCGGGGCCACAAGCAGACAGGAATAGTCGGGGACACGCCAAAAGGTCAGGATCACAGGCAAACAGGGATAGTCAAGGACACGCCAAAGTCGGTAACGGAACAACAGCAGAGCACACGGCAGGTAACAGGAAGCTAACACACAAAGGTTGATCAGCGGGGTTGGCCTGCAGTGCACAGGTTAATATAGAGTTCTCTGATAGGAGCTAGGGTGGAGTCATGCCAGAGGATGGATTACAAAAGCAGTCAGGTGAGGGTCGGCTGGTCTCTAGAGATGAACACATGGAGACAGGTAAGAAGACCAACTCTATTGCATAACCATGACATTTTCTTTTACTATTACCTTTTACTTTTTCACAATTTTCTGTGGAATTTTTATTTTTTTTTTACTATTTTATTTTAGAAGACAATGGAGCAATGAATGGGATTTTTAGTGTCCAAATCACTGGTATACCAAAAGGTTCTTAAAAAGTAAATTTTTTATTAAATAACAGATGTAAATATTATATCCATATAAAAACAAATGCACCCAATTTGCAAAATCCTTAGTCTCTTAGCAGTATACTATTGGTGGATCCCAACATGTTTCGTCCGAATTGGGTCACTGAGTGCATTTTTTTTATATGGATCTAATATTTTCATCTTTGTTTAATAAAAAAATGTGACTCATTTGTTACTTTTATCAATTTTTTTTTCTATTAACTATTTTATTTCCTTTTTTTTTGTTTTTACCTTTTTTTTTTACTATTTATGTTTTCATATACTTATATGCTTTTTTTTTTAATGTTGTTGTTTTTTTTTTCTTTTTTTTTTTTTTTTCTTTTTTTGTATATTCCTACTTTAACCAGTTCAGCTCTCAAGCATTTTTTTTCA
This sequence comes from Lithobates pipiens, assembly GCF_037356315.1. Taxonomy (NCBI): domain Eukaryota; kingdom Metazoa; phylum Chordata; class Amphibia; order Anura; family Ranidae; genus Lithobates; species Lithobates pipiens. The sequence continues at coordinate 8,180,032 of NW_027507758.1, read as the reverse complement.
TTCTTTGCACACATGTAAAAAAAAATCTTCATATTGTCCATAAAATTACCTAAAACCTCCTGAACATTATATATTTTCTGAAAGCAGAATAAAAAGATAGTAGTTGCAATTTTTTTGTGTTGCAAGATCTTTGAGCAGCTTTTTATCAAATGCATATTTTTAGGAGAATATATACCAAAAATAAAGTGAAAATACAAACAATATATAATAACAAGAGGAGGTTGTGTTGAGTAAATAGATACCAAACATTAAATCTCACAGTTGCATGGGCCCATGATATCGAGAAGAACTTTGGTACCCAAAAATCTACATACTGCAGGTGATGCTTTATAAGCCTTTAGTGCTTCTCAGTTTAGAGATAACTTGTAAGTTATGGTGCTAAAATTATTGCTCTCATCCCGACATTCCCGGCGATACCTCCATGTGTGGTCTAATTGCTATTGATGCGCAAGTTTGCATTTGTGGGTGTGTGCGGGGCAACAGGGGGTTACGGAAATAAAATATTTTAAAAAATATATATTTTTTTTATATTTTATTATAATTTTATTTTTTTATTTCTTTAACTTTATTGCTATTACAAAAGGTGATCACATTGGTCAGGTGACAGGTACTTTTTATGGAGTCTAATCGACCACCCCAGTTTCTCCCCTGCCCTCTGAAGGTGCTAACCAAGCACAAATAGCATTGCAAAGAGCAGATGAGTATAACATGTTTGTTATTTAATAAAAAAAATAAAAATAAAAAAATAAAGAGCAGATGAGTATACCATGTTTGTATTTAATAAAAAAAAATTATAAATAAAAAAAAAAGAGCAGATGAGTATACCATGTTTGTTATTTCATTAAAAAACAAACAAAAAAACAAACAAACAAACAAACAAAAAACAACAAGCCTTTACTACCACTTCAATCCCCAGTTGGGATGCTCCCCACCCCCTCCCCCACCTTCCTATTCTGCCTAGAGCTGTAAATTTTTGGCTTTCCCATCATTCTCCATACTGTTTAAAAAAAAAAAAAAAATGGGCCCCAAAACAAACAATAAAAAAATAGGCAGATATTCTAAACTTTCTTCACTCCGACAAAACTAAAATTAAAGTTGTGGCTAGAGATATAATTTAATACATATTTTATGTTATAAAAAGGGTTTTTCTTTCTGAATTTTTTTTTTTTTTTTTGGATGCTGTGTTTATTTTTAAGTGTCTATTATTTTATCAATACTCAAGTAAAATTATGTATAGCTGCACTTATTTATTTATTTATTTTACTTAAATTATATCGAAAATATGTCATCTTCTATATTAATAATCTTGCTATAAAAAAAAATATATAAATAAAAAAATATATATAAATATATATATTTTTTTTAATAAAGTGTATTTTTTCCCAGAATCGATCGCCATTTTATTCACTAGGGTCTCTGATAAAATTTGTATATATATATATATATATATATATATATATATATATATTATACATACGGTGCCTTGCGAAACCTTTCAACCTTTTGCCACATTTCAAGCTTCAAACATAAAGATGTAACATTTTTATTTTTTGTGAAGAATCACCAACAAGTGGGACCCAATTGTGAAGTGGAACGAAATCTATTGGATATTTTAAACTTTTTTATCAAATAAACTGAAAAGTGGTGCGTGCAAAATTATTCGGCCCCCTTTACTTTCAGTGCAGCAAACTCACTCCAGAAGTTCAGCGAGGATATCTGAATGATCCAATGTTGTCCTAAATGACTGATGGTGATAAATAGAATCCACCTGTGTGTAATCAAGTCTCTGTATAAATGCACCTGCTCTGTGATAGTCTCAGGGTTCTGTTGAAAGCGGGCAGTATTCCAACATGATAACCACCCCAAACACACCTACAAGCAGGGCCGTCTTTAAGGCAGGGCAAAAGGGGCAGTTGCTCTGGGCCCTGTCATTGTTGTGGGGCCCAAAGCAGCTGCTTCATACTCACCAACTATCCCAGTTGAAATTCCCTTGTCCCTTGAGGTTTTTGTCCCCTGCTGTGTCCCGATATCTCAGTGTGATGTGCTGGTACTAATGCTACCCAGCTCTGCCCTGTTGTTGTGTACAGATGACTGTGTTTACATGTAAATAACCAGCATTCATATGTAAATAGCGATGGCATTCATGAGTAAACAGCTGTGGTCGGTGGCATTGATATGTAAATAAAGGTGGCATTCTATGTATATCATGCTCCCCTGCAGTGAGGAGATGATGTGCTGTAACCTCTAGCAACCAATCAGTGAGCAGTATTACTCACTGATTGGTAATCTCTATCAACCAATTAACAAGCAGAAACCATGTGCTGCAACTTCTTGCAGCTAATCAGTGAGCCATAATGTGTGCTATAACCTCTAGCAACCAATCAGTAATGATATGCTGTAACAGCTGGCAACCAATCGCAATTGCTGCCTGATCTGATAAAGTAAACTGATTTTAAGTCTAGCTGCTATGTCTCTGACCAGGTGGAGGGCGGAATTGCATGGGGGGGTGGGGGGCCCCAAGGGTCCAATCAATATTAAAGACGGCCCCGCCTCCAAGATGACCACTGCCTTGCTAAAGAAGCTGAGGGTAAAGGTGATGGACTGGCCAAGCATGTCTCCAGACCTAAACCCTATTGATCATCTGTGGGGCATCCTCAAACGGAAGGTGGAGGAGTGCAAGGTCTCTAACATCCACCAGCTCCGTGATGTCATCATGGAGGAGGGGAAGAGGACTCCAGTGACGACCTGTGAAGCTCTGGTGACCTCCATGCCCAAGAGGGTGAAGGCAGTGCTGGAAAATAATGGCGGCCACACAAAATATTGACACTTTGGGCCCAATTTGGAGATTTTCACTTAGGGGTGTCCTGACTTTTGTTGCCAGCGGTTTAGACATTAATGGCTGTGCGTTGAGTTATTTTGAGGGGACAGGAAATTTACACTGTTATACAAGCTGTACACTCACTACTTTACATTGTAGACAAGTGTCATTTCTTCAGTGTTGTCACATGAAAAGATAGAAGAAAAGATGTACAATAATGTGACTGAGGGGTGTACTTACTTTTGTGAGATACTGTGTGTATATATATATATATATATTAAAAAAAAAAAATTTATTTGAGGAAGCAAGATTTTAGAAATCACATATTAAGATATAATAAAAAAAGAAATAAAAACAAAAATTGCCTCGGAGAGGCTGAAGACTTGAATCATGATGTACAATCATTGCAGTGACAGTTTCGCCGGTTCCGTTGGGGGCAACATCTATTTGTATGCCTGACCCCTATGAAACATTCATACGGAGGATCACTGTCATGGCCTGCGGAGGGGGCAGGGAAGGATAACGGACTGGAATTCTTGGCGTTCCCCGGCTACATGTAGCAACACACGGGGTCGAGGCTCGAGGTGGTGACCCAGCCATTGATCCCACTCCAGATTGAAAATATCTGAATTGGTGAATTCTGCTGATTGTGCGCAATTTTAGTTCAAAGTATAAATTAAAATATTTTCATGGAAATTTTAGTAAGGCGTTTACATTTGTCACCCTAGCAAGAAGAGTTAAAATCAATTTAAACCGTTTATGGCCTATTTATAACATAACGAGATTTTTTTTTTTACGTTGCGATTTAATTGCTGACTGTTGATACATTTTAGATTTTTTTTTTTTGCTGTTATATTAATGACCAGTTTAAAGAAGTTTGATGCAGAAAAATAGAGCTGTGGACATTGGTGTGCACAGCCTATTGCACACCCCAGCACAAACACACATATGTGTATATCAGCAGAGCTTGGTGTCAATAGGGCAGAGGATGGTGTCAGTAGAGCAGAGGACGGTGTCAGTAGGGCAGTGGACGGTGTCAGTAGGGCAGTGGACGGTGTCAGTAGGGCAGTGGACAGTGTCAGTAGAGCAGTGGACGGTGTCAGTAGGGCAGTGGACGGTGTCAGTAAGGCAGTGGCCGGTGTCAGTAGAGCAGTGGACGGTGTCAGTAGGGCAGAAGACGGTGTCAGTAGAGCAGTGGACGGTGTCAGTAGAGCAGTGGACGGTGTCAGTAGGGCAGTGGACGGTGTCAGTAAGGCAGTGGCCGGTGTCAGTAGAGCAGTGGACGGTGTCAGTAGGGCAGTGGACGGTGTCAGTAGGGCAGAGGACGGTGTCAGTAGAGCAGTGGACGGTGTCAGTAGAGCAGTGGACGGTGTCAGTAGAGCAGTGGACGGTGTCAGTAGGGCAGAGGACAGTGTCAGTAGGGCAGAGGACGGTGTCAGTAGGGCAGTGGACGGTGTCAGTAGAGCAGTGGACGGTGTCAGTAGGGCAGTGGACGGTGTCAGTAAGGCAGTGGCCGGTATCAGTAGAGCAGTGGACGGTGTCAGTAGAGCAGTGGACGGTGTCAGTAGGGCAGAGGACGGTGTCAGTAGGGCAGAGGACGGTGTCAGTAGGGCAGTGGACGGTGTCAGTAGAGCAGTGGACGGTGTCAGTAGAGCAGTGGACGGTGTCAGTAGGGCAGAGGACGGTGTCAGTAGGGCAGAGGACGGTGTCAGTAGAGCAGTGGACGGTGCCAGTAGAGCAGTGGACGGTGTCAGTAGAGCAGTGGACGGTGTCAGTAGAGCAGTGGACGGTGTCAGTAGGGCAGAGGACGGTGTCAGTAGGGCAGAGGACGGTGTCAGTAGGGCAGTGGACGGTGTCAGTAGGGCAGTGGACGGTGTCAGTAGGGCAGTGGACGGTGTCAGTAGAGCAGTGGACGGTGTCAGTAGAGCAGTGGACGGTGTCAGTAGAGCAGTGGACGGTGTCAGTAGGGCAGAGGACGGTGTCAGTAGGGCAGAGGACGGTGTCAGTAGAGCAGTGGACGGTGTCAGTAGGGCAGTGGACGGTGTCAGTAAGGCAGTGGCCGGTGTCAGTAGAGCAGTGGACGGTGTTGTGATGAAAAGTCCCTACACTCCGCTTGAGTGCTTTCGTCATATACCACTTCCACCCAGTCTGAATATAGATATCAGATATTCCAACAGCTCCCAAGCACAAACCAAGACGAGACTTGTTTCACTGCTGACATGGACTCTTTATTAGAACCAGAATGCAGTCTTTTTATACACTTTTAACACAAGGGGATAGATAACGAGGTAGGGCTGCTCATGGATACCCCCCCCCCCCTCCCCTATAGCAACAACTTAAAAGACAATTACATAAATAACATGTTAATTAAGACAGCACTTAAGGCAGCCTAGGTGACCAGACAGTCCGTCTCCGGAGGTCAATGTGATCAGTTCTTTCAATGACCATCTACTGGTCAGAATTAACAACCAAGAATAGTCTTTGGGCAAATCTAAGAAAACCTTCTCACAAAGAGCACCATTCCCAAATGCCAGGGCCCATGATCGCTGGGCAAGAGGCTAACATTCAGTCCCCTCCAAAAGCCCCTGTCCTGGCTAGGTCTGTCACAGGTGTCAGTAAAGCAGAGGATGGTGTAAGTTGAGCAGTGGACGGTGTCAGTAGCAGTGGCGGCTGGTGAAGTTTTAGGATGGGGGGGCATGACCCCGCCCTTCCTTTTGGACCCCTCCCACTTGGTGGAAATGGGTGTGGTTTCAGGGAAATAGTGGGTGTGGCTCAAAGGTGGTGTGGTTAGTGTCTGAGATGAGCGAGGGACGGAGGGAGAGAGGGATGGAGGGACAGCAGGCCCAGATCCTACACAACAATAGAAATATGCGAATTCTATAAAGTTTAACAATCAGCAGATAAAGATATTTCAAACTCCTGGTGTTCGCACTTCAATCATCCCGGCACCATGGTTTTTATGCTGTCAGGATGATTGAAGCGCCTTATTTCTATTATAACATTGTAATATAAAATGAAATCATTCAACTCACCATAATGCAGAAACAGTGGGAGCCATGAGCGTGTCACTAGCCACGTTGCCTGCCACCTGATGCCATCAGGTGTCCCCAGCGGAGTCCCTCCTTACATGCAGCCTGTGTCCCACCAAATTGCAGCAGCATGTGTCACCACCAAATTGCAGCAGCATGTGTCACCACCAAATTGCAGCAGCATGTGTCATCAAATTGCAGCAGCATGTGTCTCCATCAAATTGCAGCAGCATGTGCCACCATCAATTGCAGCAGCATGTGCCACCATCAATTGCAGCAGCATGTGTCACCATCAATTGCAGCAGCATGTGTCACCATCAATTGCAGCAGCATGTGTCACCATCAATTGCAGCAGCATGTGTCACCACCAAATTGCAGAAGCATGTGTCACCACCAAATTGCAGCAGCATGTGTCCCACCAAATTGCAGCAGCATGTATCACCACCAAATTGCAGCAGCATGTGTCTCACCAAATTGCAGCAGCATGTGTCTCCATCAAATTGCAGCAGCATGTGTCTCCATCAAATTGCAGCAGCATGTGTCTCCATCAAATTGCAGCAGCATGTGTCTCCATCAAATTGCAGCAGCATGTGCCACCATCAATTGCAGCAGCATGTGCCACCATCAATTGCAGCAGCATGTGTCACCATCAATTGCAGCAGCATGTGTCACCATCAATTGCAGCAGCATGTGTCTCCACCAAATTGCAGCAGCATGTGTCTCCATCAAATTGCAGCAGCATGTGTCTCCATCAAATTGCAGCAGCATGTGTCACCATCAAATTGCAGCAGCATGTGTCACCATCAATTGCAGCAGCATGTGTCTCCACCAAATTGCAGCAGCATGTGCTCCATCAAATTGCAGCAGCATGTGTCTCCATCAAATTGCAGCAGCATGTGTCACCATCAATTGCAGCAGCATGTGTCACCACCAATTGCAGCAGCATGTGTCACCACCAATTGCAGCAGCATGTGTCACCACCAAATTGCAGCAGCATGTGTCTCCATCAAATTGCAGCAGCATGTGTCTCTATCAAATTGCAGCAGCATGTGTCTCCATCAAATTGCAGCAGCCTGTGTCTCCATCAAATTGCAGCAGCATGTGTCTCCATAAAATTGCAGCAGCATGTGCCACCATCAATTGCAGCAGCATGTGTCACCATCAAATTGCAGCAGCATGTGTCACCACCAAACTTCAGCAGCATGTGTCACCACCAAACTTCAGCAGCATGTGTCACCATCAAATTGCAGCAGCATGTGTCACCTTCAAATTGCAGCAGCATGTGTCACCTTCAAATTGCAGCAGCATGTGACACCACCAAATTGCAGAAGCATGTGTCCCACCAAATTGCAGCAGCATGTGTCCCACCAAATTGCAGCAGCATGTGTCCCACCAAATTGCAGCAGCATGTGTCACCACCAAATTGCAGCAGCATGTGTCACCACCAAATTGCAGCAGCATGTGTCACCACCAAATTGCAGCAGCATGTGTCACCACCAAATTGCAGCAGCATGTGTCCCCCCAAATTGCAGCAGCATGTGCCACCATCAATTGCAGCAGCATGTGTCACCCCCAAATTGCAGCCGCATGTGTCACCATCAAATTGCAGCAGCATGTGTCACCTTCAAATTGCAGCAGCATGTGACACCATCAATTGCAGCAGTGTATGTCACCACCAATTGCAGCAGCATGTGTCACCATCAATTGCAGCAGCATGCGTCCCACCAAATTGCAGCAGCATGCATCCCACCAATTTGCAGCAGCATGCATCCCACCAATTTGCAGCAGCATGCGTCCCACCAAGTTGCAGCAGCATGCGTCCCACCAAGTTGCAGCAGCATGTGTCCCACCAAGTTGCAGCAGCATGTGTCCCACCAAGTTGCAGCAGCATGTGTCCCACCAAGTTGCAGCAGCATGTGTCCCACCAAGTTGCAGCAGCATGTGTCACCATGTTGCAGCAGCATGTGTCCCACCAAGTTGCAGCAGCATGTGTCCCACCAATTTGCAGCAGCATGCGTCCCACCAAGTTGCAGCAGCATGTGTCCCACCAAGTTGCAGCAGCATGTGTCCCACCAAGTTGCAGCAGCATGTGTCACCATGTTGCAGCAGCATGTGTCCCACCAATTTGCAGCAGCATGCGTCCCACCAATTTGCAGCAGCATGCGTCCCACCAAGTTGCAGCAGCATGTGTCCCACCAAGTTGCAGCAGCATGTGTCCCACCAAGTTGCAGCAGCATGTGTCCCACCAAGTTGCAGCAGCATGTGTCCCACCAAGTTGCAGCAGCATGTGTCACCATGTTGCAGCAGCATGTGTCCCACCAAGTTGCAGCAGCATGTGTCCCACCAAGTTGCAGCAGCATGTGTCCCACCAAGTTGCAGCAACATGTGTCCCACCAAGTTGGGGGGGCTTTCACACTGGAGACACAGCAGCGGCTGTTTCAGGGCACTTTGCAGATGCTATTTTTAGCGCTTTAACACCTGCAAAGCGCCCCAGTGTGAAAGGGGCATAAGTACAGTTAAATCACACTTGTTTAATAATAATAATAAAAAGGTGAACAGTAAACTTAGTC